>NC_057801.1:556546353-556586474 GCF_018294505.1 Triticum aestivum
CTTATTCCTGCACCCACACACTTCTTCTTCCTCCCAAAAATATCACCATCTAGCTCAAGCACGAGTTCTAGCTCATTTTGCTGCCATTTTTGATCTCCTTGCTCAAAGCTCCATTCACAAAACTGCTTTGGGGGATTGTTCCTTGGTATGTGACTCCTCCAATGGTCCAATTAGTTTTTGTTCTAGTGCTTTATTCATTGCAAATTTTTGCTGTCTAGGTGACCCTGTTCTTGAGCTTGCATGTCAAATTTATATGGTCCCAAGTAATCCTAATGCATGATATAGTCTCTAGGCACTTGTGGGAGTAGTTGCTATCATTTTATTGAGTTTTGTTCACTTTTATTTTGAGTTACTAAAAATTTCAGAAATTTTCAAAAAAAGATGAAGAGATTTTTCTTGAGGGGCTCTTCTAGCCAAGGCTCTAAGGATAAACAAGCTAAGGAGAATGAAAAGCCCAAGTATAATCTCCCTTGTGTGGCAAAAGTACGGCCATGTGAATGGCCTTGTGATGATTTCTTGAGAGCCGCCGGGATTCATGATGATTTTTGTTCGTTGGTTGATAATGCGGGCCTCACCGACTTCCTCCACGACTAGATCGAACAGTATCTCTTAAACCAATACTTTCGTGCAAAATTTCTACTTTTATCCTAAGAAATCACCTCCTTCAGTAGAGTTTCATTTATATGATGTGGCTAGGGAGATGTCACTATATGAAGTTTGCGTGGTTTGCAAGATACCTTTCGGGGTCAGCTTAGAGGAACCACACTGTAAAGATGTGGATGGATTTATTGATACTATTACTGTAGGGGAAACGAGGAAGGTTTCCGATGCAAGAATTACTAGCATACACTTTCATGTTTTACGCTACTTTGCAATATTTGCTAGTCGATGTTCAATTGGTCGTGGAAACCTTAGTGTTCCTGATATTATTATTTTGTTCCATGCTTTATTTTGTGATAACTCTGTTAGTATGGGCGCTATTATTGCTAAACAATTAAGCCTAAACCGTACAAAGGGCCCCATCTTTGGAGGTATCTATGCTTCATGCCTTGCTAAACATTTCAGGATACCTATTAGGCATTTTGAGAAAGAGGAAAAACTACTGCCCCCTACTTTTCTAGATTATAAGAGCATGGTAGCACATGAGTTTATTGTTAAAAATGATGAGAATCTGCTTAAGTATAATTTGGGATTTCATAAAAACACAGTGAGACTATTATCTTTCCTGCGCCCTCTTTGTTTGATTTAACTGCAGGCCCTTACCTCGTCTTGTCAGAGGCCATTTATGTGTACTGAGACCAGATATCAGCTCCAGAGCCTGAGCCAGAACCACCACTTGAACCTTATCGTCCATCCTTTTATCAGTGGGATCCGAAGGAGATCGCCAGCCAGTGGTACCCTGATGACACTCCTCAGTACACCGGAGAGAGTAGCCACGATCCATGGGCATAGACCAACTTAGGCCAAAAGCTTGAGCTTGGGGGAGTACGTATTTCTCACCGACATTACATTCATGTTCACACACTCATTCTAGTTGTCGGTGCTCATACTTTTCCATTGTACTATCCCTACTAGTTTATTTTCTTTTTCTAGCTTTCTTCTTGTGTGTTTCATAAACCTTCAGAAAAACCACAAGAAATAGTTAGGTGACTTTCCATGCTTGTAGTAGTAATTAAAAGAAAACCCAAAAAGATTTCTTGTTCTTCTTTTGCTTGTTTGGAGTTTTCCCGTGTAAATAGTTTTATTTCTTTTCTTTCCTTTGGGGGTCGAGAGGAGAAGACCATGATAAATATGTTTAGTGTCTCTTATATGCATGATTGTTGATTTAACCAAGAGTCCATATTACTTTGTCTTCTCCCTTGAATTGAATGCTTGCTGATCCCAGCTTAGTCCAATGCACGTGCACTATTATTATTATCCACACCATTCGATCGTGCAAGTGAAATGCAATAATGACGATATATGATGGACTGATTCAGATGAGAGAAGCTGGTATGAACTCGACCTCTCTTGTTTTTGTAAATATGATTAGTTCATCGTTCCTGGTTCATCCTATTATGAATAAATATGTTTTCAATGAAAATTAGAGATTATAGTTGCTTGTGCCATGCTTAATTAGCTAGGAGCTTATAATGGTTTACCTTGCGTGCCAACGTGCTATTAAAATGGTTGTGATGTGGTATGATAGGGTGGTATCCTCCTTTGAATGATTAGAGTGACTTGACTTGGCACATGTTCACGCATGTAGTTGAAACAAAATCAACATAGCCTTCACGATATTTATGTTCATGTTGGATTATATCCTACTCATACTTGCACTCGGTGTTGATTAATTTTAATGCATGTCCATGACTGTTATCGCTCTCTAAGCTGGTCGCTTCCCAATCTCTTTCGAGCTTCACTTGTACTAAGCGGGAATATTGCTTGTGCATCCAAACTCCATAAACCCCAAAGTTATTCCATATGAGTCCACCATACCTTCCTTTATGCGGTATTTACCTGCCGTTCCAAGTAAATTTGTATGTGCCAAACTCCAAACCTTCAAATGAAATTCTGTTTTGTATGCTCGAACAGCTCATGTATCAACTAGGGTTGTCTGTATCTTCCATGTTAGGCGGGTTATTCTCAAGAGGAGTGGACTCCGCTCCTCATTCATGAGAAAATGGCTAGTCACTGGGATGCCCAGTCCCATGCTCAAATCATATCAAAATAATTGCAAACAAAACTCCCCCAGGATTGTGGCTAGTTGGAGGCACCCATTGTTTCGGGCAAGCCATGGATTGATGCTTGTTGGTGGTGGGGAGTATAAACTTTACCATTCTGTTTGGGAACCGCCTATAATGTGTGTAGCATGGAAGATATCGAGATCTCTCAGTTGTTATGTTGACATTGAAAGTATACCGCTCAAAATGCTATTTATCTCTATTTCAAAATCGAGCTCTGGCACCTCTACAAATCCCTGCTTCCCTCTACAAAGGGCCTATCTATTTACTTTTATGTTGAGTCACCACCCTCTTATTAAAAAGCACCCACTGGAGAGCACCGCTACCATTTGCATGCATTACTATTAGTTTATATTGGGTATGACTATGACTGGATCTCTTTTACCATGAATTACAATGTTTAGTCAGTCCTTTATCTTCAAAGGTGCTCTGCATTTATGCTTTGCAGTCTCAGAAAGGGCTAGTGAGATACCATCTTATTAAATAATATTATGATTGTTTTGAGAAAGTGTTGTCATTCAAGTTTTATAATTATTGCTCGCTAGTTGATTATGCCATTGATATGAGTAAACATGAGACCTAAGTGTTATTGTGAATATGTTTAGTTCATAATTTTTGCTGAAAACTTGAATGCTGGCTTTACATATTTGCAACAACAAGAGCAAACAAAGTTTGTAAAAGTTTTTCTTTATCAGTTTCAGTTTGTCAACTGAATTGCTTGAGGACAAGCAAAGGTTTAAGCTTGGGGGAGTTGATACGTCTCCATCGTATCTACTTTTCCAAACACTTTTGCCCTTGCTTTGGACTCTAACTTGCATGATTTGAATGGAACTAACCCGGACTGACGCTGTTTTTAGCAGAACTGCCATGGTGTTATTTTTGTGCAGCACTAAAAGTTCTCGGAATGACCTGAAAGTCCGTGGAGCAACTTTTCAGAATTAATAAAAAATACAGGCGAAAGAATCAGCACTAGGGGGACCAGACCCTGTCCATGAGGGTGCCCCCCCCAGGGCGCGCCCCCTGCCTCGTGGGCCCCCTGGACGTCCACCAACCTCAACTCCAACTCCATATATTTGCTTTCATGGAGAAAAAAATCAGAAAGAAAGTTTCATCGCGTTTTACGATACGGAGCCGCCGCCAAGCCCTAATCTCTCCCGGGAGGGCTGATCTGGAGTCCGTTCGGGGCTCCAGAGAGGGGGATTCGTCGCCGTCGTCATCATCAACCATCCTCCATCACCAATTTCATGATGCTCACCGCCGTGCGTGAGTAATTCCATCGTAGGCTTGCTGGACGGTGATGGGTTGGATGAGATTTACCATGTAATCAAGTTAGTTTTGTTAGGGTTTGATCCCTAGTATCCACTATGTTCTGAGATTGATGTTGTTATGACTTTGCTATGCTTAATGCTTGTCACTAGGGCCCGAGTGCCATGATTTCAGATCTGAACCTATTATGTTTTCATGAATATAAGTGAGTTCTTGATCCTATCTTGCAAGTCTATAGTCACCTCTTATGTGTTATGATCCGACAACCCCGAAGTGACAATAATCGGGATACTTCTCGGTGATGACCGTAGTTTGAGGAGTTCATGTATTCACTATGTGTTAACGCTTTGGTCCGGTACTCTATTAAAAGGAGGCCTTAATATCCCTTAGTTTCCATTAGGACCCCACTGCCACGGGAGGGTAGGAAAAAAGATGCCATGCAAGTTCTTTTCCATAAGCACATATGACTATATTCGGAATACATGCCTACATTACATTGATGAACTTGAGCTAGTTCTGTGTCACCCTATGTTATAAATATTACATGAGGAATCGCATCGGACAGAATTATCCATCACTGATCCAATGCCTATGAGCTTTTCACATATTGTGCTTTGCTTATTTACTTTACCATTGCCACTGTTACAATTACTACAAAGCTGCTATTGTTACTTTTGCTACTGTTACCGTTACTTCCATACTACTTTGCTACTAAATACTTTGCTGCAGATACTAAGTTATCTAGGTGTGGTTGCATTGACAACTCAACTGCTAATACTTGAGAATATTCTTTGGCTCCCCTTGTGTCGAATCAATAAATTTGGGTTGAATACTCTACCCTCGAAAACTGTTGTGATCCCCTATACTTGTGGGTTATCATCCCTCCGCGCAAGCTCTGCCAGCGGTTGGGCCTGCGCACGATCACGTCGGGGGCCCATATGCATGCGGTTGCACCGCGTGCATTGCCACGCGATGCAGTTACGTGCGGCACGATGGAGTTACACGCTGCGAATTACAACTGCCATCAGGGTGTGCTGATCGATATTCCAGGCCATCCGGCTTCCCCTTTAATTCCCGCAGCCACTATAACCTTAGTCTCTTCAACCTTCCGATCGCGCCCCACAACATAACAAGCACACCCATGATGACACATAGAGAGGTGATGTCTAGCGGTGCTCCAATGGAGTTCGTCGAGCATAAAGTGGATACCCATGCGAGGGAGACGGATCTATCGGGGGTGTACACCATCGACCCGGCCATGGTGGACGACTACATCAACACCGTTGAGCAGTTGCTTGCTGGAGACTAGTACAAGGTGGTCGACATCAAGCTCCAGTACACCGCCGGTGTTCTCGACAAAGGTTAGGAGGTTACCGTCGCCCAGTTGTGCGTGCGTCATCATGTCCTCATCTACCACTACCGCATGTCCACAGACTGAACCGCATGTTTGCCGCGTATCACACACATCTTGTTATATTGAATCGTTTATATTCTCTTGTCTCAACACAAACAGTTCATCCGAGTGAACCGCATGCCGTATATCGCACACACCTTGATCTGGCTGACCGTTTCTTTTGTGTTGCCTAATCACAAACAGTTCATCCTAGTGAATTGTATGTCGTTTATCGCACACACCTTCATCTGCCTGCCCGTTTCTTTTGTTGCTCCTCATCACAAACAGTTAATTGCACTGAACCATATGCCCTACATCACACACGGAACTAAAATCTGAACCGTGTTTGATGCATCCGTCATCACAAACATTTTGCACCTTTTTGACAGTCTTTTTACACCACCGTTTGCGATTAATGCATCGCACACAGTTTCATCAAAGGGTCTTTGATCATAGTGTCGCATTAGCAGCATCCTGCACTAGTGTATGATGTTTGAGTAGATCCGTTTTGTCCTATGGGTTAATCATGATCTTGGTTGGTATGATTGTATATTTTATTTTTGGTGCTGTCCTACGGTGCCCTCCGTCTCACTCGAACATGAGGGGGCCCCACTGTAGGGTGTTGCAATATGTTCATGGTTTGCTTATTATCAGTGTTGCGGGGGTGACAATAGCCTAAACGCGGATAAGTGGGTTATGGCGTATTGGAGTAAAGAGGACTTGATACTTAATGTTATGGTTGGGTTTCACGACCTTAATGATCTTTAGTAGTTGCGGACGCTTGCTAGGGGTCCAATCATAAGTGCATATGATCCAAGTAGAGAAAGTATGTTAGCTCATGGCTCTCCCTCATATAAAATTACAGGAATGTTTACCGGTACTTGTTATGTGAGTCTCCTGATTCCTAACCACCTCCATGGTATACAGGTGTCAAGTACTACCCCCTCCGTCTAGGTGTGTAAGTTACCTTACGAAAACCAAATAATCCCAAAACACTTAGGCACGATACATTAACTCCCTCCTCGTTTCTTGTTTTGTGACATATCAACCAATAAGAGATGTGGGCCATGCATGCTTTAAATGACTTGAGACTACTATATATGACATGCAGTAGTTAGTTCATTGCATGCAGTGCTAATAATTAGCAAAAAAGACATTAAATTCTCTCATTTTCCCCTCCGCCTTGGTCGTGGTGCACAACCTAAGATGACTTATACACCTAGACAGAGGGAGTACGAAGAAAGAGATAGAGAGAAGTAAAAAAATAATCTTATAGCCAACCTTATAGCTAACCTTGTTGTATGAGTCACTACAAGTGATGACTATGTATGACATGCCAACATCAGATAGCCTAATGCACCTGGACGGAGGAAGTAGTTTCATGCATGCAAAGTAGGCAAAAAATTCTCATTTATAGCCATCTGAAATCTCTAAGGGCACGACCACGCGAGCGAGGCGACGGTCGTGGTAGGCGCGACCATGATATAGGCTGCTGACAGCCCTTGGATCTAAGATCGAATAGTCGCCTCCTAAGTTGCTGAAAATTTGCAGAATAACCCTCTAGGATAGAATATTCACCCATAGGTCTGGAATCGCGCCATGCAACCGTTCGATCTCAGATCCAAGGGCTCTCGGATGCCCGTATCATGGGAGCATGGAAAGCTTCGTATCACCTATAAATTTCCTGACGCTTGACGTGCAAATACACAGATGCATGAAGCAATTTAATTGAGCGTCTAGTAGACATGACATCTAATTGGGCCCCCATAGTACTATGGATGAAGCCATTTATCCACCAGGCAAGCCACTACCCTGCCGTTCGCATGCCCCACTCAACATTTTTACAATCGGAAAACTGATAGCAGTTTGCTCCTACTCGTCCCCGTGCGTCCTTTAACATTACGGAAGTTTGCTCCTAGTCGTCCCATCCTTTCACATTACAGTTGTTCCACTAATCCTAACCCTCCTCCCAAATCAATGGCGTCCCAAATCTCCATGATCGGCGGTGAGTACAAGGTTAGAACCATCACCGGCGATGAGTTCGACGTCATCTACACCCGTTCTTCCGCGACGATGAAAGGATGGCTTGCTCGCTTCAGACGCATGTTCGAAAAGTCAAATGATGATGAGTTTGTCGTTGGGCAAGATGTTGAGTACACCATAGTCTTGGACAAAGAGAAGAATCTAAAGGAGGAAGAGAAGAAGAAGCCCGCCATGATCCTAGTTTGCATGCATAACTTGTGCTTGGTCTACCACATACGCCATGCCGACGTTGAGTGCGAGGAATTTAAGAACTTCCTCACGGGCGGCATAGTCAAATTCGTTACTGTAGACTGTACAAACGACAGAAAAGTCCTAGATCAGGTAGGCCTTGTTATAGGCCAGCCCTTCGACCTCCAGAAGGATGGGCTGGTATCCTCCCGTGAGTCTTCAATGTTGACCCTGGCAGGAGCAATGATTGACCCTTCATACGGTAAACTGACGAAACCTCGGTGTCGGTGTCAAAACCGGCGGATCTCAGGTAGGGGGTCATGAAATGTGCGTCTAAGGCTAATGGTAACAGGAGGCAGGGGACACAATGTTTACCCAGGTTCGGGCCCTCTCGATGGAGGTAATACCCTACTTCCTGCTTGATTGATCTTGATGATGTGAGTATTACAAGAGTTGATCAACCACGAGAACGTTGAGGCTAAACCCTAGAAGCTAGCCTATGATTCTGATTGTTATTGTCCTATGGACTAAACCCTCCGGTTTATATAGACACCGGAGGGGGCTAGGGTTACACAGAGTCAGTTACAGAGAAAGGAATCTACATATCCAAATTGCCAAGCTTGCCTTCCACGCAAAGGAGAGTCCCACCCGGACACAGGACGAAGTCTTCAATCTTGTATCTTCATAGTCCAACAGTCCGGCATAAGTATATAGTCCGGCTATCCGAGGAACCCCTAATCCTGGACTCCCTCAGTAGCCCCTGAACCAGGATACAATGACGATGAGTCCGGTGCGCAAATTGTGTTCGGCATTGCAAGGCGGGTTCCTTCTCCGAATACTCCAAAGAAGATCTTGAACACAAGGATCCTGTACGGCTCTGCAAAACAAATTCCACATACCACCGCAGAGAGCACAATATCACACAAATCTAATCTGCTGACAACTTTCCCATAGTGTGATATCACGCTGCGGCCCGGTCATTACTCAAACCGTTTTCTCAACCTGCTACTGCGCATCTTGCGAGGCGGTTTTATTGGCACGTCTTGTCGAAGCAGAGATCGTGTCCCCTTATCACGGCATTCTCATCAATACGGGTGTGGGTAACCCAACCGCGCCATCAACACGGCGCTTGGGGAATAAGCGAGTTTACAGGACAAGTGGGGAGGCGCATGATTTCTACCGCCTTTATAAGGAGATAAGGATTCCCCTTTTTCACCCACGCCTTCTTCTTCCTCTGCTCATCCATTCTCCCTCGCTCGAGCTCTAGCGCCCAAGCTTTCACCTTCTCCGCAAAGCCATTCCGAACATGTCCGGAGCGGGAGGCAAGTGGATGGCCTCCTCCATCATGGAGGAGGACATCACGAAGCTTCGGGAGGCTGGATACCTGTCCGAGAACTTCGCGCACCGGCTTCCAGCTGAAGGGCAGATCATCCCCACCACGAAACCCCAGGAGAGGGTAGTGTTCCTCTCTCACTTCGTCCGAGGACTAGGCTTCGATCTTCATCCCTTCGTTAGAGGGCTCATGTTTTATTACGGGCTAGATTTTCATGATCTAGCTCCAGATTCCTTCCTTCACATCTCGTCGTTTATCGTCGTGTGTGAGGCCTTCCTCCACATTACCCCACACTTCGACTTATGGATCAAGACCTTCAATGTGAAGCCGAAGATGATTGACGGGCAACACGCGGAGTGCGGAGGCGCTATAATAAGCAAAGGTGCCGACGCCTTATGGCCAAAGGGTTCCTTCCTAGAGGTGTCCGACCTATGGCAACGGGAGTGGTTCTATATCACAGCACCCCAAGGTACAAAGTGGGCGGCCGCCCCAGCCTTCCGCTCTGCCTCTGCGCGACAGCTTGCATCATGGGTCAACAAGGGGCTGGACTGGGGACCAGTTAATGATGTGCTGACATTGCAAATCCGCATCTGAGATCTCCTCAAGAGGAATATCAGTCTTGTTAAAGTAATTCAAGTAATGTTAGTTCGTCGAGTCCTGTCATGCCAACGTCGATCTCTCCGTATGTGGGAGTTCAACCCGGAAGGACCGCGAACCATCCAACACTTCTTCGGCGTGACGCTCGAAGGGATGTATCAATTATTCTTCGGATCACGAATAAAGTGTCTGGACACAACAGAGGATACGGGTCTCAACTGCAACCATCCAGATACCCAAGTAAGTAATTCCGCGACCAAACATGCTATCATTATATTCGTCACAACATTATTCTGAATAACCACCCTCGGCCAGGACTGGCTAAGAAAGGTGGAGAGGATCAGGTGTTCGGCCCCTCTTCCCGAAGACTCGCCGAATCATGTACTAACCAGGATGCTGGCTCGCGCACCTTATCAAGTGCCATCAAGGGAGGACGACGAGAGGAATGGGGAAGCCAAGAATGGACTTTGTACTGGAGGTACGTTACGCATCCTAACCAAGGAAATCAGTACCCCCGTGTCGGAGGGTGAACGGGAGGAGATTCAAGCATCCCCTCTCCCCACGGGAAGAAAATGAGCGCCCCTAAAGATTTGGAAGCAGAGGTCTCCAAACGAGGGAAGAAACCTGCATCAGGGGGCATTTCCTCGGAGAGAACTCTTACCGCACAGCGCCCACAAGGGGGCCAGCCGTCAACCGAGCCGTAAGTGAACAAAGGTACTTTAGTAAGCATGCCATGTTTTTTTTCTGAGAATAACAACCGAGACATATGTTTTGTAGTCCGGCTCATAACCCTTCTCAACAATGTTCGTCCTCGGGGGATCTTCATCTGGAGATGATGGAGAGCGAAACACCTCCTCCCACTTCCCCGCTTCATGAGGGGGATGACCCTAAGGTGTCGTCCCGGAGGGTCTCTCCTGATCCACAAAGGCCAGAAGGTAACTCTTCGGCCGCCTGAAGTCCGGGGTTCTCGGCTCCTAGGGAGACCAACAGAGAATGCCCGGGATCGCCCGGTGTACAACCGGACACATTGATGGGTCTTCTACAGCAAGCGGATATCTCAGAGGCACACCGTACCTTAATGGGTATGGTGGTAGAGAGGATTTCATCCGCAAAAAGTGGGTTGAATGAAGCTTTTACGAGCCTGCTAAGAGGCTTTCAGGTACCCAAAGTGATATATATTTTTGATTGTAACATACACTCAAGGTGTGCTTTGTACAGATAGTAGCCCCTGAGATTCTTGTTGCTGTCCGGACGAGGCGAGCAGAGGATCATAGTCTCAGGTAATGATAGCGCTGCTTTTGTGCACAGGCGGCTGCAGATCCAGCGGCTGGCCAGACTGCTGAATTTGCCGAATTGAGGCGGCAACTTGACGTGGCGGATGCGGACATCAAGCTTGTGAACAAGCGGCTTGACGAGGCACAGGGTATGTACATTTAAGTGGTCAGCAAATACTAATAAGAGCATGATGCTAGGATTTGTAATATGCTTTGACTACAGATGGAGCTACCGCCGTTGAGACCCTTCGGCCAGAACTTGCCCGGGCCAAGGAGCAAGCCAGGAGAAGTGATGCGGTCGCCCTGAAGGCAGCCGAAGAATTAAAAGCCGAACAGGCTGCTCGTAGGCAAAGTGAGGATAAAATATCCAATATGGCTCTTGAGCTGCAAAATGCCGCCAGCCGATATTAACTTCTCGAAAGGGAAAACCAAACAAAAACGGCTGACCTGAAGAAGGCTTTGCAAGCAGCAAAGGAGACTCGCTGTGAAATCAGAGTGGCGCGGGAGGAGCTTTGGCAAGCCGGTGATATCGCGGCTGGGAAGCCCTTTTTATTGCGAACAAAGTTCGGTGATCCTAAGTATGCCACTCTTGATCAATTGTCGAGTTCTTCAGACGCATACTTGGATTTAGCAAAGAGCACTGCTGATGCGACGGAGTATTTCAAAGATCGAAAATATCATGAGGTGGAAAGATTGTTCTGGTCGCAGTTCAGTGCTCCAAAGTGTCCGCTGCTGTTGAATGAGCAAATGGCTGAGTGGGCCGAGCTCCATAGGTTGTCCGGGCTTGCCATGAAGGCTGTCATGGATCATCTATGGCCGAAGGAACCGAGCCTAGATAGTTATTTTGGTTTGGTGCAATGATTTCTTCATGTTGTGCCGCATATCGACGCTGTCAAGAGGTCGGCGTGCATAGAGGGTGTGCAGATGGCTCTTGCCCGTGTTAAGACATATTGGGCGAGGATGGAGGCCACCGATATTGCAACAAGGGTTCCGCCCGGGGGTCAGGACTCATCCGAGCACTATTTTGAAGAAGTCCTAGAAGGTGCCCGTTTAATAGAGGCTAAGTGCTCAAAGAATACCATGTTCCAGTGGCATGTATCTTGATTGTAAAAACAATGCTTTTGATAACAAAGGCTATATTTATACTTTTGCCCGTAAAGTATTGTAGTGCCTCCTGTGCGGCCGTTTATGTATGTATGTCTATAACCTGAAAGTTTGCAGTCGTCGGCTTCAGCCCCCACGCATATAATGTGGGGGTGTTCGGCAAAGCGCATAATCACACTTGATCCAACGTCTTGGTCCGTTAAGGAGGTGGTAGCATGGTGAACAAGGCAATCGGACTATATAGCTTTAGCACTTTCACTTAGCCATAGGAGTTTGACGGTGGGGCTACTATATAGCCCCTGGTATGTCCGTGCTCGTCCGAATATGGTGCGTGTACATACGTGACCGGGAAACCGGTCCTTTTTTAATGCGGAGGAATCGTGAAGGTTCCGCTGAGTCATCGAGTGGTTGAGCAGTCTCGCGCTTTATCATGACAGTCAGTTTTCGGCTTTCTCTACTGAGGTGTTCATCCAGATGAACCAGGGCACAATCGCAGTAGTTCTCCCGATGCCACCTTAGCCGAGCGGAACGTAAGGTAGCAAAACACAGGAGACGGGCAAACCCAACTGTTGACCAAAGACATGATTTAGAGCAGATGCATATAAGGCCAAACTCGCGACGCCGAACACTCCCGAAGGTATTCGGACTTTACGACATATACTGGGCAGAATACCGCCCTCAATGATGATCCCTTAAATTCCTGGTACGTGCATTAATCCGGCGTGACGAAAGAGCGGTTGTGGTGAGGACATAAATCCCAAAAACACATTGGTTGCTGCCCTTGTAACATCTATTTTAGATCGCGGATCATAAGCTTGCCAATAACACTGGTTTCCCTCTTGGTTATTTTGGGCGTGTTTGGTTGATTGAGTCGCACCTAGCTCGCACCCGCCGTGCAAAATTGCGGATGTTTGGTGCCCTATGCGGCGTCCTCAGCATGGCCTGACTCATGCAAAAGGACATCTCTCAGCCAGGCTGTAGGGAACACAGGTTTCGGGCGTTTCCTTCATGTAGGCCCAACTGATGCAAATTGGCTGCACCCGCAATACAGGCGTGGGGCAGCGATTCTCTCGCAGTCGTGGGGGTCAGAGCGTCCCCTCGCCTTTTCCCCTCATTTCTGTCTAGTTCCCCGCTAATGCTCTCACCTTGCCACTCGTCGTTGTCCCCAAATCCACAACGAGATGGCCGAATCCGCCGTCTGTCGTCCTCTGTGCTAGCTCCACTGTCCACCGTCAAACTCTGCTACCAACGCTAGCCTTCACAATGATCGTTGATCTGCAAGATCCACACCCCATCGATTCGAGAGGGGTGGGTGGGAGCCGGAGGCCCGCCACCAACACCGCCTTCCCCGAGCCCCTTGCTCTGCCAGATCTACCGCCCAACGATCGGAGCAGCGTGGATGGGAGGAGGCCCATGAGGTTCCAAGTTGCCGGTGCATCCCATTCAAAAAGCAGTAGGAACTGCCCGATGTCTCCCACGTTCATGCATTTTTAAATTTTTTTTACTTGTGAGATCTTGTGATTTGCCCATGGATGGCGCATGTGCTTCGTGCTTCTTACACATTTGTTCCAGATCTGGTATTTGGTATTCCCAATCTCCCAATCTTGACCTCATTTTTGCTCTGAATTGTGATTGACAAAGTACTGTTCAGTTAATTGCAGCTAGTATTTTCATCGTCCGTTGTGTTAGTATCTAGGAGTACATTCATTGTACTAATTGCTAGCTAGTGGTATAATGCAACTTGATTTTGGGTTCAACTTTGTTTTACTTGTTTTGAGGAATTTCTGATAAATATCATTGAAACTTGATTTTTGGCTCAAAAGTTCTAATGCAGCCTACCAAACAACATCTATGCTATACAACATCTCTCGTGCATAGATTTCCTATAGTCTACCAAACATTCATCTTAATTCAACTTTGCATCAGCTCAACCAGGCCAGGCTCAGCTAGGATCCTCCATGGGATGCAAGCTGAAGCTACCCAGGCAACCAAACACACCCTTTAAGTACCAGGAGGGTATGAGCCAACAAGAGACAATAAAAAAGGTTTACACAGGGTCTTCATCTAAAAAGAAACCTTTGAACGGGGCCCTGCTGCATGTCTGCGCCTTTGTCTCCATTGTGCCGTATCCTGGAAGGGTATAGTATGATGGTCATCTGTAAAAAGAAAGAAAAAACCCAGGTGAAAGAATCTGGTGTGACCGTGCGTAAAGTCGGTCAATCTTAATGAACCGTGAAAATTTGATATCTTGAGTGTAAATACATTCGGGCCGAACTATCGGCCTTATGCGGGCAGCCCCTAGCACCACATATGGGGTGTAACTATTAATTAAGCTCAGGTTTATCAGGGCTGCACAACTAGTGGTGTGTCGGATGCGTCTAGCCGTGTCCGTGGTCTCGAGGACCGATCAGTTACTCAGGTTGAAGAGGTCGTTCAGTGGTTCGGCTGCTAGAGCCGCCACGTAGTCTTCCGCGCGAAGAGAATGCTCTGTGTTTTCGCTGATAGTGATGACGCCGCATGGACCGGGCATCTTAAGTTTAAGATAAGCGTAATGCGGAACTGTGTTGAAACGAGCGAAGGCCGTTCTTCCGAGTAGTGCATGATAGCCGCTCTGGAACGGGGCAATGTCGAAGATTAGTTCTTCACTTCGAAAGTTGTCGGGAGAGCCGAATACAACCTCTAACATTAAAGAGCCCGTGCAGCGGGCCTCTACGCCTGGTATTACTCCTTTAAAGGTAGTACTGCTTTGGTTGATTCTCGACGGGTCTAACCCCATCTTTCAGACAGTGTCCTTATATATCAGATTAAGACTACTACCGCCGTCCATGAGGATTCGGGTGAGATGGTATCCATAAATTATTGGTGTGAGCACCAAGGCGGCCGAACCTCCAAGCCGGATACTAGTCGGATGATCCCTGCGATCGAAGGTGATCGGGCAGGCCGACCATGGATTGAATTTGGGGGCTATTGGTTCCATAGCGTATACGTCTCGGAGTGCGCATTTGCGCTTCCTCTTTGGTATGTGGGTGGCATAAATCATGTTTACTGTTTTGACCTCTGGTGGAAAAAATTTCTGTCCCCCAGTGTTCAGCTGGCTAGGTTCGTCCTTGATAACCCACAAGTGTAGGGGATCGCAACAGCTTTCGAGGGTGAAGTACAACCCAAATTTATTGATTTGACATAAGGGGAGCCAAAGAATGTCGTGAGAAAGGTCACCTCGCTTCTTCATGCACTAGTGGTAACTTATCCAACCCAATTATTATTGATGATATCTATTCTCTTGGGAAGGATAAGGTTGGCAATGTGTTTGCCAAGTTTGTTGGTACTCAAAGTGGTGTCAAGAAAAGAACCATTTGGGTTGCCAAGCCTATTGTGACTAACCTCTTAGGACCCAACTTGGTTGGGGACCAACAAGCTCAAACTTCATCAATAGGTGTTGTTGGAGGGCATTGGAGACTTGGCTACATTATGAAGAATTAAGGGGACTTCATCTTTCTTGTTGTCTCAAGCCAAGTCAATTGGGTTGTCAAGTTTCTATCTTATATCCAATATGCCTCCTTGCGGTAACTTGTACTTAAATTGTTTACATTGAAAGTTACTTGCCCCTTTGCATGATTTGGTTTTGTTCCTTGCATGTGTTTGTATATGATGTGTCTCCAAATTGCCGTTGTGTATGTTGGTTTACACATCATGTACTCGTGTGTCGTTCGTTGAGCCTTAGTGCATCTTGTTTATTTCTTAGTTGTCTCTTGTGAGAGATTAATGGAATATCCATTATGGGGGAGTGGTGTGCTTTGTGCAGCTCACAATCCTATAAATGTGTGCACATGAGTAATACCATCTAGTGTTGATATTTCAAGATTATCTAGTCGCTAGGTGGTATATCTCTCATGAGAAATTCAAATTCTAAAAATTCCATTGATTATCTCGTGTTGGATCCTCTTATTGCCTCTTGTTAAGTTTTCTTCATTGGTATCACATTATGGGGGAGTAATATGCTATGTATATTACTAGCCTAGAAAATGTGTACATTTGAGATGTTGTCACCTAGTGTTGATATTGTAGATTATCTTGTTCCTAGGTGGCATGTTAGCTCTACAAGTTGCAATTTGCTTGTGTGTGGTGTGAAGATGATGTTGGATATCCTTGCTATCTACCATCGGGAATTCTTTCCATCTACTTCTTGTCTTTTGACAATTGGTAGTCATTTATGTGTGGTAGAATTTATTGATCATCTTTACATTGGCTTTTGTTTTACTTGCCTTTTCTCTTGCCAAGGATTGTGTCAACTCCCATTGTCTTCCATACCACTTGTGGATCTTGTTTATTTCTAGTTCTTGTCTAGTGTTTTCTAGATATAGTGAAAGCAATGATCCCACCTTGTGCATTTTGTATTCAAATACAAATCCTATATAATGCACAACTCGTGGGGGGAGCTATTATATTTTCTTCACTCTTCTTGTGATCCTTATCAAGTGTGTTTTGGTGGAAGGCAAGACATTTCTTTTTGGTACTTTGTGCCATCATGAAACTTTGTTGAGAGCTTGGTATGTTTGGAACCATCCTCTCTTTGGGAGTTTGACATCTTTAGTTTAGTGTGTATCAATGGATATCTCATTCCTTGATGTATCTTTAATGATATCTTCCAAGTGATGATTTCTCCATTTGGTATCCTTTTCACTTGGCATTTCTTTGTCTTTTGGTTTCGGGTTTTGAAAGTCTTGAGCATGCATGTTTACTTCATGTATTTCATTTGGCATGCTTTCTTTCTTTGACTCAATATATAGGGGAAACTCCACCTACTCTCAATTTGGATGAGATGTGCATGAAATTCATTTTCATATCTATATGCACATATTTATGTGGAGTTTGTCCTATGTATTGGTGTTTCTAACTATTTGGTCCCGATGAGTTTGGGTACCGTTTAGTTTGTGTTGTTCTTCTAGGAACATTTGGAGATGCATTGGATGCTCGGCTCACTCACAAGGAAGGTGTTGTCACCATGTGCATATTGGAGTCAAGCTAGGATGATCAATGAACTACTATCTACCTTCAATTGGTATCTACTACATCCTTCCAATGATATCTCGGTAACAAGTATCTATTCATGCTTTCCCCTCTTGCATTCAACCTTGTGTAGGTTGTATCTTGGCATGATATTCATTTCATATCTTGTGATACTTGTTTCCTTTCTCAAAGCATCCCAACGATGATCTCTGTTGCTAGTTATGATGCCCTTGATGGATGTGTGTTTGGACTTCATTTATATACAATAAGACCATATCTAGCCAAGTGCTATGCTTTCAAGCAAATATCTTATTGGTATATTTATGACTTCCTTGTGGATATCTTGTTCCTTCATGTTGTAACTATTTCGGGTGTACATTCTTCTTTGTAGATATATATATATCATCATGATTTCGTCTACATAGAACCTTATACACTTGAGAGAAATTACATCTCTAGTTGATATCCTTTCCTTCACGTCCACCTTGTATTTCTTATGTTATTTCTTTGGTGGCTCCGTGAAAGCTTTTGCCTTGAGTGCATGTCCTCTATCGTTGCATCTTGATGCACTCTTGTGTGGTGAAGATTATTTTCCTCATGCTTATCTTTACGAGGCTTTTGCCATCTTAATTGGTATCCCTCATCTTGATGAGGCTTTCATCTTCTATCTTCACCACGGGTTGTCACAAGTATATGTTCTTTATATGCTTATTAGTAAGCTTGTGAACCCATTTGCTAGTTGTGTGTGGGAATGATAGGCCTTGCACCATGTGCCTCTTTCTTTCAAGACTTTATTGATGCTTAATGCTCATCCGTACATTAGTCTTCTCAAGTGCATTGCCTTGACTCACACACATCATTTTGGTTGAGCCAATTCTTAAGTTGCCTCTTTTACTTGTTGCTCAACCATGTGTTTGTTGCAAGTACTCGGCTTTGTTTCCTATATGCTCACTTGCACTTGTTGTAAGTTTCTATTGATTTTGGGGGAGCTATGATCCTATTTTGTGCACTTTGTATCCAAATACAAATATTCTTATGTGTGCACAAATCACGGGGAGCTTCTCAAGTTTCTTTAGAACACTCCTTTGCCCATATCATAATATCCTTTATTCATGTGGCTCGTAGGATCTTTGGTCTAGTTGTTTCAATTGATATCCTTTGATTGCTTGCTTCAATTGGTATCTTTTGATTGCTTGTGTCTCTCTTTGTTATGTCTTTGTGGCATATCTTTCTGTTGCAATCTTTGGGCCTCAATATAGTTTGTCTTCCTCCAAGTACTGACTGTTGGATATGTGTATGGCATTCCACTCTCTTGTTGAGAAATACACAACTTTTGGAGGAACACCTTTTATATTGGTCTTCTTAGCTTTTCGCTCATTTTGGCAATCGATGCCAATGGGGGAGAAGTTTCAGAGAGTTTTGTGGAGAAGTCTTCAGAGTTTTCTCCTTGCTTTGGGTTTGTTCCTAAGCATTTGCATCTCATACGCATGCATTATTGGTTGTTGCATTGCATGGTGATGCATAATTCCTTATATAAACTCTCTTGAAAGTGATTGTCATCAATTACCAAAATGGGGGAGATTGAAAGGACATGCGGTGCCCCCATGTGTGGTTTTGGTAATTGATGATATTCTTTATGGACTAATGGTTGCATTGAGTTATATTTGAAGGATTTGTCCATAGGCATTTCTTAAAGTCCATGTGTTGGTTTCAAGTAGTTTATGTGTTGACCAAGGTGCTATTAAGGAATTATCCAAAGATTGGTCATGTGAGTGTTGAGCTTATTGCAAGCATGTCTTGAAGAAGAAGATTGTGTGATCATTCATGTTTACCTTCAAGACATCATCCAAACTAAGAGATTTGGAAAGATTCAAGGTTGATCAAGACTAAGTCAAGAGTGAATCAAGTTGATCAACTCACAAAGCGTAAAAGATGTACCGAGAGGGATCAAGTGATCCCATGGTATGGTAAGCATTGTCCATTGCACTTTGTGTACTAACCCATGGTCTATGTGAGAGTTCTATGTGGGGTTAGGTACATGTCCATGGGCTTGCGTCAAGAGGAAGATATCATACAACCCATGGAAAGGATGACATCAAGTAGTGATCGTCATCAAGATTGTCATGTGCAAGTTCAAGTGTAGCATCATGAAGAGATCAAGTGCTTGAAGCTTGCCATCCATTATGGTGTCAATAGACTTGTGAAGATGTGCCGAAGAGTGGCTCACCCATAGTGGAGTATGAGGGAGCAATCATCTAGTCTCCATCGACCCAACGCAATCAAGAAAGGTGGTCCATCTTGTAGAGGACAAGATCGTCATCATCTAGCTCAAGTGGATCATGTGCAAGGCAAAGGTTTTCCCTTGATAGGTTTTCTATTTTACTGGTCTCATGGTGGTAGTTGGGAGATCGGGTTATAGGATCGATAGCCGTACTATCAAGGGGGGCTCTCAAGTGAGTAGCTTGATAATATCGTTCATCGAGAGCTCAAACCATTGCATCCTTGCATCATGTTTCTTGGTTCTTGTTTGGTTCTCTTTGTGAGTCCTAGAGCTTATGGTCATCTTGATGACAAGCTTGAGTTCATCGAAAACGGAGTTTGCATGCGTCTTCTATGATGTTTTCGGTGTTGGAGGTTTTACCGGTCTTTTCCGAGGAAGGGTTCTCACCATTTTCTTTTGGGCCTTTTCTCATTTGCTTATTATTGGTATTTCTACCAAGATTGTGTTAGCCCTTGTCGCCAGCTTTCCAACAAACTTGGTTTCGTCGAATTCGGAGTCCGAATGCAGAAGTTGTGGTAGTTTTGGTGTTCTGAAAAGGCTGCAGCGGTACTACCGCGGGTAGGAGCGGAAGTAATTTTTTACTACTGCCCTTGGGAGTGGTACTACCACTTGGAGCAGTACTACCGCGCCTACTTCCGTGGCTACTTCCGCACGGGACCAAAAACTCGTCACAAGTCCAGCGGTGGTAGGCACGGATGTAATTTTTTAGTACCACTCGCAAGCAGTAGTACCGCTACCCTTAGCAGTAGTACCGCTACCCCTAGCGGTAGTACCGTGATGTCAAGCGGTACTACCGCTCGGTGCGGGCTATGAGCATAACGGTTGGATTTTTCCTCACCTATAAAAGGGGGTCTTCTTCCCCATTGAACCTTATCCTTTGAGCTCGTGTTCTTCCCCCATTGTTGACCTTCTTCGAGCTTGCTAACTCTCAATCCCTCCATGGATTCTTGCTAGTTTTTGAGGGAAAAGAGAGAGGAGATCTAGATCCACATTTCCACCAATCACGTTCTCCTCTATGTGATGGGAACCCCTTGGATCTAGTTCTTGGAGTTCTTGGTGTTCTCCTTCTTGTTCTTCCTCTCATTTTCCTCCCTAGCATTAGTTGCTTCGGTGGGATTTGAGAGAGAAGGACTTGGGCACTCCGTGTGCCATTGCCATTGCATTTGGTGCATCGGTTTGAGTTCTCCACGGTGATACGTGGAAGTTACAAGTTGAAAAGCTTATTACTCTTGGGTGCTTGGTACCCTTGAGCTTGTTCCTCTTGGGTGCTTGGGCGCCCTAGACGGTTGGTGGTGTTCGGAGCTCAATCATTGTGGTGTAAAGCTCCAGGCAAGCGTCGGGGTCTCCAATTAGGTTGTGGAGATCGCCCCGAGCAATTTGACGGGTACCGATGACCGCCCCCAAGGGTTGCCAAAGTGTACGGGTTCGGTGACCGCCCCCAAGGGTTGCCATTTGTACAGGTTCGGTGACCGCCCTCAAGGGTCCCTTAGTGGAATCACGGCATCTTGCATTGTGCGAGAGCGTGAGGAGACTACGGTGGCCCTAGTGGCTTCTTGGGGAGCATTGTGCCTCCACACCGCTCCAAACGGAGATTAGCATCCGCAAGGGTGTGAACTTCGGAATACATCATCGTCTCCGCGTGCCTCGGTTATCTCTTACCCGAGCCCTTTACTTATGCACTTTACTTTGTCATAGCCATATTGTTTCTTGTCATATATCTTGCTATCACCTAAGTAGTTTTTCTTGCTTAGCATAAGTTGTTGGTGCACATAGGTGAGCCTAGTTGTTGTAGGTTTTGTGCTGACAAATTAACCGCTAGGTTTATTCCGCATTTGTTCAAGCCTCAACCGTAATTATTTTAAAGCGCCTATTCACCCCCCCCCCTCTAGGCGACATCCACGATCTTTCACTTGAGTATTAGCAGTTGAGTTGTCAATTCAACCACACCTGGATAACTTAGTATCTACAACAAAGTGTTTAGTAGCAAAAGTGGTATGATAGTAATGGTAACAGTAGCAACAGTAAAGGTAAATGTTTTGGGGGTTTTGTAGTTGTTGTAACAGTAGCAACGGAAAAGTAAATAAGCGAAGAACAATATGTGAAAAGCTCATAGGCAATGGATCAGTGATGGATAATTATGCCGGATGTGATTCCTTATGCAATAGTTATAACATAGGGTGATATAGAACTAGCTCCAATTCATCAATGTAATGTAGGCATGTATTCTGTAAATAGTCATACGTGCTTATGGAAAAGAACTTGCATGACATCTTTTGTCCTACCCTCCCGTGCCAGCGGGGTCCTTACGGAAACTAAGGGATATTAAGGCCTCCCTTTAATAGAGAACCGGACCAAAGCATTAACACATAGTGAATACATGAACTCCTCAAACTACGGTCATCACCGAGAAGTATCCCGATTATTGTCACTTCGGGGCTGTCGGATCATAACACATAATAGGTGACTATAGACTTGCAAGATAGGATCAAGAACACACATATATTCATGAAAACATAATAGGTTCAGATCTGAAATCATGGCACTCGGGCCCTAGTGACAAGCATTAAGCACAGCAAAGTCATAGCAACATCAATCTCAGAACATAGTGGATACTAGGGATCAAAGCCTAACAAAACTAACTTGATTACATGGTAAATCTCATCCAACCCATTACCATCCAGCAAGCCTACGATGGAATTACTCACGCACGACGGTGAGCATCATGAAATTGGTGATGGAGGATGGTTCATGATGACGACGACGATGAATCCCCCTCTCCAGAGCCCCGAACGGACTCCAGATTAGCCCTCCCGAGAGAGATTAGGGCTTGGCGGTGGCTCCGTGTCATGAAAAGCGATGAAACTTTCTCCTTGATTTTTTTCTCCCCGAGACGGTATATATGGAGTTGGAGTTGAGGTCGGAGGAGGTCCGGGTGGCCCACGAGATAGGAGGGCGCGCCCTAGGGGGGGCGCCCCCTGTCTCGTGGACAGCTCGTGGGCCCCCTGGCCTTGATTCTTTCGCCAAAATTCTTATTAAATCTGAAAAGTGCCTCCGTGGATTTCCAGGACATTCTGAGAACTTTTCTTTTCTACACATGAAACAACATCATGGCAGTTCTGCTGAAAACAGCGTCAGTCCGGGTTAGTTTCATTCAAATCATGCAAGTTAGAGTTCAAAACAAGGGCAAAAGTGTTTGGAAAAGTAGATACGTTGGAGACGTATCAACTCCCCCAAGCTTAAACCTTTGCTTGTACTCAAGCAATTCAGTTGATAAACTAAAAGTGATAAAGAAAAACTTTTACAAACTCTGTTTGCTCTTGTTGTTGTAAACATGAAAAGCCAGCATTCAAGTTTCAGCAAATATTATGAACTAACCATACTCACAATAACACATAGGTCTCACAATTACTCATATCAATAGCATAATCAGGTAGCGAGTCATAATAATAAAACTCGGGTGACAACACTTTCTCAAAATAATCATAACATGATATAACAAAATGGTATCTCGCTAGCCCTTTCTGAGACCGCAAAACATAAATGCAAAGCACCTTTAAAGATCAAGGACTGACTAAACATTGTAATTCATGGTAAAAGAGATCCAGTCAAGTCATACCCAATATAAATCAATAATAATGAATGCAAATGACAGTGTGCTCTCCAGCGGGTGCTTTTAATAAGAAGGGTGATGACTCAACATAAAAAGTAAATAGATAGGCCCTTCGCAGAGGGAATCAGGGATTTGTAGAGGTGCCAGAGCTCGATTTTAAAATAGAGATTGAATAACATTTTGAGCGGCATACTTTCGCTGTCAACGCAACAACTATGAGATGGCTGTATCTTCCATACTACATGCATTATAGGCAGTTCCCAAATAGAATGGTAAAGGTTTATACTCCCCCAACCACCAACAAGCATCAATCCATGGCTTGATCGAAACAACGAGTGCCTCCAACATACAACAGCCCTGGGGGAGTTTTGTTTAATTATTTTGATTTGCTTTGATCTTTTTGGATCATGGGACTGGGCATCCCGGTTACGGCCCTTTCTCGTGAATGAGGGGCGGAGTCCACTCCTCGTGAGAATAACCCACCTAGCATGGAAGATATAGGCAGCCCTAGTTGTAACATGAGTTGCTCGAGCATACAAAACAGAATTTCATTTGAAGGTTTGGAGTTTGGCACATACAAATTTACTTGGAACGGCAGGTAGATACCGCATATAGGAAGGTATAGTCGACTCATATGGAACAACATTGGGGTTTTAAGGAGTTTGGATGCACAAGCAGTATTCCCGCTTAGTACAGGTGAAGGCTAGCAAAAGACTGGGAAGCGACCAACTGAGAGAGCGACAACAGTCGTAAGCATGCATTAAAATTAATTCACACCGAATACAAGCATGAGTAGGATATAATCCACCATGAACATAAATATCATGAAGGTTATGTTGATTTGATTCAACTACATGCGTAAACATGTGCCAAGTCGAGTCACTTAATACATTCAAAGGAGGATACACCATCCCATCATACCACATCATAATCATTCTAATAGCATGTTGGCACGCAAGGTAAACCATTATAACACATAGCTAATCAAGCATGGCACAAGCAACTATAATCTCTAAATGTCATTGCAAATATGTTTACTTCATAATAGCTGACTCAGTAACGATGAATCATTATATTTACAAAAACAAGAGAGGTCGAGTTCATACCAGCTTTTCTCATCCCAATAAGTCCATCATATGTCGTCATTATTGCCTTTCACTTGCACGACCGAAGGAAGTGTATAATAATAAGAGTGCACGCGCATTGGACTAAGCTAGAATCTGCAAGCATTCAACTCAAGAGAGAAGACACGTAATATGGCCTCTAAATATAAATAATCAATCAAGCATATGAGAGCCACTAAGCATTTTCAATATGGTCTTCTCGACCCCCAAAAGAAAGAAAAGAAAATAAAACTATTTACACGGGAAAGCTCCCAACAAGTAAAAGAAGAACAAGAAATCTTTTTGGGTTTTCATTTTAATTTCCACTACAAGCAAGGAAATTAAACTAACTATTTTTTTGGTTTTTCTTAAGGTTTAACAAACACACAAGAAGAAAACTAGAAAAAGAAATTTAAACTAACATGGATAATACAATGAAAGAGTATGAGCACCGACGACTAGTGTGTGAACATGAATGTAAAGTCGGTGAGAAATACGTACTCCCCCAAGCTTAGGCTTTTGGCCTAAGTTGGTTTAATAACAAGGACCGCCTGGCTGATATCCATAAGTGAAATTGGGGTAGTACAGAGATGTAGAGGCGACCGCCTCCTGAGCAGCAGTGTGTTGGCGAGCTGCCTCCATTCCCCACTCGTATTCAGCTGCTTCTTCCCTGGTGACAACATATCTTCCTTTTGCCTGATAATCAAAAAGGTAGGGAGCAGGAAGAGTAACCGGGACGACATTGCGTCTGTCATAGATTAGTCGATAATGGAGGTATTGTTCATTCCTCTCAAGAAATTGATGATCAAGCATAGCTTATTTATCTAAATAGGAGGTACAATCATATCCCCCCCTCGTGGAGCTATATTAAGAAAATTTGCCACACGGGTTGCATAAATTCCTCCAAAGAAATTTCCCTTTTTACTATTATTATGCAATCTACGTGCAACTATTGCCCCCAAGTTATAACCTCTGTAACCAGACACAGCACTCTTGAGGACACAAAGATCAGGGGCACACATGTGACATGCTTCGTCCTTACCGTTCATGCATTTACCAATAAAGAGAGCAAAGTAATGTATAGCAGGAAAATGAATGCTCCCTATGGTAGCTTGTGTTACGTCCCTAGATTCTCCCACAGTAATACTAGCAAGAAAATTTCTAACTTCAGATTTTGGAGGATCATTAATATTACCCCACTGCGGGAGTTTGCAAGCAGTTGTAAAATCCCCTAAATCCATGGTATAAGATGTATCATAAAGATCAAACATAACACTAGGAGAATTATGCGAAGAAATATATTCGAACCTCCGCACAAAGGAATTAGTCAATTGATAATATTGAGGACACTTATCTTGTAAGAAGTCCTCCAGCTCGACATTATGCACATACACGTTAAATTCCTCCTTGAAGCCTGCTTCAAACATAAAATCATCGGATGGCCACTCGCAAGCCCGTACATTTGTGTCCCTTGGCAAGTTAACATCTTGTTCACGTATAGCAATCATGGGACCTTTCTTTGCCAAGGAACCTCCTTGGTACATTCTTCTAAGCATATTTCTTTTTCTGAAAATTTCTGAAATTTTAGTAACTTCAAAATAAAAGTGGATAAAACTAAACAAGATTGATAGCAACTACTCCTACAAGTGCCTAGAGCCTATATCATGCATTGGAATTGCTTGGGACCTAAAAAATTAAACATGCAAGCTCAAGAACATGGTCACCTATGCAGCAAAAATTTGCAATGAATAAAGCACTAGAACAAAAACTAATTGGACCAATGGAGGAGTCACATACCAAGCAACAATCTCCCAAAGCAGTTTTGCGAATGGAGCTTTGAGCTAAGAGATCAAAAATCGCAGCAAAACGAGCTACAACTCGGGCTTGAGCTGGATGGGGATTTTTTTGGGTAGAAGATGAAGTGTGTGGGTGCTGGCATAAGTGGAGGGGAGCCACCGGGGCGCACGAGACAGGGGGGCGCCCTACAGGGGGTGGGCGTGCCCTCCTCTCTCGTGGCCTGGTGTTTGGCCCTCCTGCAGTGTTTTCAGTGCCTAAAATCCTCAAATATTCCAGAAAAAATCATACTAAATTTGCAGGACATTCGGAGCACTTTTATTTTCGGACTATTTTTTAATGCACAGATAATTCTGAAAACAGACTGATAATACTATTTTTGCTTTATTTATTCTAAATAAAAGAAAGTAAAAGAGAGGGTACAGAAGGTTGTGCCTTCTAGTTTCATCCATCTCGTGATCATCAAAATGAACCCGCTAACAAGGTTGATCAAGTCTTGTTAACAAACTCATTCCGAATAACACGGAACCGGAAATTTTTTGAATAACATTAAGTTACCTCAACGGGGATATGAAAATCTCCAACAATAAGAATATCATACTTTTTCTTGACAGTAGGGA
The DNA here is from genome assembly GCF_018294505.1 of Triticum aestivum. Taxonomy (NCBI): domain Eukaryota; kingdom Viridiplantae; phylum Streptophyta; class Magnoliopsida; order Poales; family Poaceae; genus Triticum; species Triticum aestivum. The sequence goes on from NC_057801.1 coordinate 556,572,670, forward strand.
GAGGAAATTCAAAACCTCCAAAAATGATAGTTGGAACTTTTTCAATAGAATTAATACTATGAAATTTAGATTGTTTCCTCGGAAAGTGTATCGTATGCTCATTACCATTAAAATGAAAAGTGGCATTGCCTTTGTTGCAATCAATGACAGCCCCTGCAGTATTAAGAAAAGGTCTACCAAGGATAATAGACATACAATCGTCCTCGGGAATATCAAGAATAACAAAGTCCGTTAAGATAGTGACATTTGCAACCACAACAGGCACATCCTCACAAATACCGACAGGTATAGCAGTTGATTTATCAGCCATTTGCAAAGATATTTCAGTAGGTGTCAACTTATTCAATTCAAGTCTATGATATAAAGAGAGAGGCATAACACTAACACCGGCTCCAAGGTCACAAAAAGCAGTTCTAACATAATTTCTTTTAATAGAGCATGGTATAGTTGGTACACCCGGATCTCCAAGTTTCTTTGGTATTCCACCCTTAAAAGTGTAATTAGCAAGCATGGTGGAAATTTCAGCTTTCGGTATCTTTCTTTTATTTGTGATGATATCCTTCATATATTTAGCATAAGGATTTACTTTAAGCATATCAGTTAAGCGCATACGTAAGAAAATAGGTCTAATCATTTCAGCAAAGCGCTCAAAATCCTCATCATCCTTTGACTTGGATGGTTTAGGAGGAAAGGGCATGGGTTTCTGAACCCATGGTTCTCTTTCTTTACCGTGCTTTCTAGCAACAAAATCTCTCTTGTCATAACGTTGATTCTTTGATGGTGGGTTATCAAGATCAACAGCAGATTCAATCTCTACATCATTGTTTTTGCTAGGTTGTGCATCAACATGAACATTATCATTAACATTATCACTAGGTTCATGTTCATCACCTGATTGTGTTTCAGCATCAGAGATAGAAATATCATTTGGATTCTCAGGTGTGTCTACAGTAGGTTCACTAGAAGCATGCAAGGTTCCATCGTCTTTCTTCTTCTTCTTCTTAGAAAAACTAGGTGCCTCTAAATTATTTCTCTGAGAATCTTGCTCGATTCTCTTAGGGTGGCCTTCAGGATACAAAGGTTCCTGAGTCATTCTACCAGTTCTAGTAGCCACTCTAACAGCAAAGTCATTTTATTATTCAATTCCTCAAGCAAATCATTTTGAGCTTTAAGTACTTGCTCATCTTGAGTAGCAACCATAGAAGCATATTTGCTACGTGAAGTTCATATTTATCTCTAGCCAGATTATCACCTGCGCATCCTATCTCGAAAGCATTATTCTTTAACTCTCTACCAACATAAGCATTAAAACTTTCTTGTCTAGCCATAAAGTCATCAAATTCATCTAAGCAAGGGCTATGAAATTTAGTAGAGGGTATTTCAACTTTATCATATCTATAGAGAGAATTTACCTTTACTACATGTGTCGGGTTATCAAGACAATGTGGTTCTTTAGGTGGTATATTAAGACCATGTATTTCTTCAATAGGTGGTAAATTCTTAACATCTTCAGCTTTAATACCTTTTTCTTTCATTGATTTCTTTGCCTCTTGCATATCTTCAAGACTGAGAAATAAAACACCTCTCTTCTTCGGAGTGGGTTTAGAATAGGCTCAGGAGTTGGCTCAATTGGTTCAGGAATTACTTCAGGAACTGGCTCGGGAAGAGTCCAATTATTTTCATTAGTCAACATATTATTCAATAGTATTTCAGCTTCGCCGACTGTTCTTTCCTTGAAAACACAACCAGCACAACTATCCAAGTGGTCCTTGGAAGCATCGGTTAGTCCATTATAAAAGATATCAAGTATTTCATTTTTCTTAAGAGGATGCTCAGGCAAAGCATAAAGTAACCGGAGAAGCCTCCCCCAAGCTTGTGGGAGACTCTCTTCTTTGATTTGCAGAAAATTATATATTTCCCGCAAGGCAGCTTGTTTCTTATGAGCAGGGAAATATTTAGCAGAGAAGTAATAAATCATATCCTGGGGACTACACACACAACAAGGAGCAAGAGAATTATACCAAGTCTTAGCATCGCCCTTTAATGAGAACGGAAATATCTTAAGGATATATAAATAGCGAGATTTCTCATCATGAGTAAATAGGGTGGCTATATCATTCAACTTGGTAAGATGTGCCACAACAGTTTCAGATTCAAGGCCATAAAAAGGATCAGATTCAACTAAAGTAATAATATCAGGATCAACAGAGAATTCATAATCCTTATCAGTAACACAGAAAGGTGAAGTAGCAAAAGCAGGATCGGGTTTCATTCTAGCATTAAGAGACTGCTGCTTCCATTTAGCTAATAATTTCTTAAGATCATTTCTATCATTGCAAACAAGAATTTCCATAGCAGCTTTTTCATTCATAACATAACCCTTAGGAACAACAGGTAAAACATAATCATTGGGGGGACGTTCATCATCACTATCATCAGTAATAGGATCTTCAGTAATATCATTCCCCCTAACCCTAGCAAGTTGTTCATCAAGAAATACACCTAATGGCAAAGTAGTATCACGCATAGAAGTAGTTTCATCATGCATAGCAGAAGTGGTATCATCAATAACATGCGACATATCAGAATTCATAGCAGTAGCGGGTTTAGGTGTCGCAAGCCTATTAATAACGGAAGGAGAATCTAGTGCAGAGCTAGATGGCAGTTCTTTACCTCCCCTCGTAGTTGAGGGCAAAATAGTAGTTCGATCGTCTTTCAAGTTCTTCATAGTGATCAACAGATATAAATCCCATGTGACTCAGAGAATAGAGCTATGCTCCCCGGCAACGGCGCCAGAAATTAGTCTTGATAACCCACAAGTGTAGGGGATCACAACAGCTTTCGAGGGTGAAGTACAACCCAAATGTCCATGGGGCCGGGGTGATATACAAGAAGGGAGGGGAGGGGTCAACCGCGTGAGATATCAATAGAGACAGATACAGGTAAGAGCTCTACAAGCGTACAAGCACTGGGATATGGGGCTGGAAGATGGTGCGAGGAGCCAAGTGTAGGGAGACTATGAAGGAGTGCACAAGTGCGAGATTGATATTTAAAAAGAGCGGCCGAGAATGTGCGCGGTTGCGCGCAGTGGCGGAGCCATGAAAATTAAATGAGATAGGGGGCCAAGCATGGCTAATCCTTTACGGGGAGGGCCAATTCATCAACTTAAATCATTTTACCAACAATTGATCTACTGATCACATTCATATTACCCTCAATATATAGTGACGTTAGGGGGGCAGGGCCCTTGCTGCCCCCTATCTTCGCCACTGTGCGCGCGTCTGAGAGACGAAGCGGAAGGCATGGATGATGAGAGGGAGATGATGGATAGATAATGTGGGTGAATTAGCTATGTAATCCTATAGAGAGAGGTAGATTGATTGATGTGTACGTGAGAGAGAGGGTGAGACCTGACTAGATATATAGATCGGTCGATTTGTGTGGAAAACTGGGAAAGACCTAGCTATATATTGATAATCCCCAAGTGCAGGGAATCATCGTAGCAATTTCCAAAGGTGGAAGTGATAAGCATGGAGTGTCGAACCCACAAGGAGCTAATGGCAAGATCAATATTCTCTCAAGTCCTATCTGCCACTAATACGACTCTACGTACACCGAACGTTTGCTTCCAACTAGAAACGAGAAATAAAACTACGTTGTGGGTATGAAGAGGATAACTTTGTGTGATATCGAAGAGATAAAATATAAAAGTAGGTGTTGTTATCATAAATTTAGAATATATTACTAAATATTATAAATAGCGAGTGTGGAATAATGATGGGTCAGTGTGCGGAATTATCCTAGGAAATTGTTAACAAGACTGGTAATCACTATTGCAATTTTATATGAGGGAGAGGCATAAGCTAACATACTTTCTCTTCTTGGATCATATGCACTTATGATTGGAACTCTAGCAAGCATCCGCAACTACAAAAGATCATTAAGGTAAAACCCAACCATAGCATGAACATATCAAGTACCCTTTATTCCCATACGCCATGACCCAGTTATCCGTGTTTATGCTTCTGTCACTCAAGCAACGCAGACAATAAGTAAACCATGGACATATTGCAACACCCTACAGCGGGAATCCCTCACGCTTGCGCGAAACAGAGGGCACAATAGGACAACACCAAAATAAATCATACAACTCATACCAATCTAGATCATCAATCAACCCAAAGACAAAGGATATCTACTCAAAACATCATAAGATGGCAACACATCATTGGATCATAATATGTGGCATAAAGCACCATGTTCAAGTAGGGATTACAGCGGGGTGCGGGAGAGTGGACCGTGTAAAAGAGATGAGGATGGTGATGATGATGGTGATGTTGATGAAGACGATCACCGCGGCAACGATTCCCTTCCCGATGGCACTCCGGTGACACCGAGAGAGAGGAGGAGAAGTTCTCCCCCTTGTGCTTCCTCCTCCATGGCCTCCCCCTGGATGGGGAGAGGTTCCCCCTCTGGTCCTTGGCCTTCATGGAGATGATGGCCCCTCCGAGATCCTTCCCCCATGGCCTCCGGTGATGATGGCCCCCTCCGGCAGGGTGCTAGAGAGGGCCTAGATTGATTTCTCATGGCTACAGAGGCTTGCAGCAGTGCAACTTCCGATCTCGGTTATTTTCTGGAGGTTTCTGTATTTATAGGAATTTTTGGCGTCGATCTCATGTCAGGCGGGTCCCCGAATCGTCCACGAGATAGGGGCCCATGCCCAGGGGGTGGGCGCGCCCCCCACCCTCGTGGACAGCCCGGGACTCTTCTGGCCCAACTCTTTTACTCCAGGGGCTTATTTTGGTCCATAAAAAATCATCAAATATTGGCACGTCAATTGGACTCCATTTGGTATTTCTTTTCTGTAAAACTCAAAAACAAGGAAAAAACAGAAACTGGCACCGGGCTCTATGTTAATAGGTTAGTCCCGAAAATCATATAAAATAGCATATAAATGCATATAAAACATCTATGATGGATAATATAATAGCATGAATACTTCATAAATTATAGATACGTTGGAGACGTATCAGCATCCCCAAGCTTAATTCCTACTCGTCCTCGAGTAGGTAAATGATAAAAGAAATAATTTATGAAGTGTGAATGGTATAAGGTGCACAAGTCTGATCAATGATAATTTCAATCACCTTTTCTAGCATCATTATATATCAGAGTAGTATCTCAACTCTTAAAACTTCTCATGATCAAGTAACAAGCTATTCACATGTTAAAGTATAGATCATAAACTTTCTTGAAAACTAACAAACCATGCTCTTAGCCATCAAACAATTGCAATTCATCTTATTTTCAGGAAGGGTCTATGTAAGAGCTTTGATTCAGCAAATTCCACATACTCAACTATCATTTAATCTTTCACATTTGCTAACACTCACGTGATATTTATGGGTTCAAAGTTTTAAACGGACACAGAGAAAGATAGGGGCTTATAGTTTCGCCTCCCAACCTTTTACCTCAAGGGTAATGTCAACAATAATACTTTATGAAAACCTACATCCAAGTGGATATATATATTCGGATCGCTCCAACACAAAGTGCTTGCCAAAGGAAAAAGTGTAAAAAGGAAAGGTGATGATCACCATGACTCTGGTATAAGGGTAGAAGATAAAAGTAAAAGATAGGCCCTTCACAGAGGGAAACAGAGGTTGTCATGCGATTTTAAGGTTGGATGCACAAAATCTTAATGCAAAAGTGAAGGAAATATGCCCTAGAGGCAATAATAAAGTTATTATTTATTTCCTTATATCATGATGAATGTTTATTATTCATTCTAGAATTGTATTAACCGTAAACATAATACATGTGTGAATACATAGACAAACATAGTGTCACTAGTATGCCTCTACTTGACTAGCTCATTGATCAAAGATGGTTATGTTTCCTGACCATAGACATGAGTTGTCATTTGATTAACATGATCACATAATTAGGAGAATGATGTGATTGACTTGACCCATTCCATTAGCTTAGCACTTGATCGTTTAGTACGTTGCTATTGCTTTCTTCTTCATAACTTATACATGTTCCTACAACTATGAGATTATGCAACTCCCGTTTACTGGAGGAACACTTTGTGTGCTACCAAACGTCACAACGTAACCGGGTGATTACAAAGGAGCTCTACAGGTGTCTCCAAAGGTACATGTTGAGTTGGCATATTTCGAGATTAGGTTTTGTCACTCCGATTGTCGGGGAGGTATCTCTGGGCCCTCTCGGTAATGCACATCACTATAAGCCTTGCAAGCAATGTAGCTAATGAGTTAGTTATGGGATCATGCATTACATAACGAGTAAAGAGACTTGCCGGTAACGAGATTGAACTAGGTATTGAGATACCGATGATCAAATCTCGGGCAAGTAACATACCGATGACAAAGGGAACAACGTATGTTGTTATGCGGTTTGACCGATAAAGATCTTCGTAAAATATGTAGGAGCCAATATGAGCATCCAGGTTCCGTTATTGGTTATTGACCGGAAACGTGTCTCAGTCACGTCTACATAGTTCTCGAACCCGTAGGGTTCGCACGCTTAAAGTCTCAATGACGGTTATATTATGAGTTTATGAGTTTTGATGTACCGAAGATTGTTCGGAGTCCCGGATGTGATCACGGACATGACAAGGAGTCTCGAAATGGTCGAGACATGAAGATTGATATATTGGAAGCCTATATTTAGATATCGGAAGTGTTCCGGGTGAAATCGGGATTTTACGGAGTACCGAGGGGTTATGGAACCCCTGGGGGCTTAATGGGCCATAGTGGGCCTTAGTGGAGAATAGGAGAGGAGGCCAGAGCAGGGTCGCGCGCCCCTCCCCACCTAGTCCGAATAGGACAAGGAGAGGGGGGCGCCCCCCCCCCCTTTCCTTCCTCTCTATCTCTCCTCTTTCCCCCTTCTCGTAATCCAACAAGGAAGGGAGGGAGTCCTACTCCTGGTGGAAGTAGGACTCCTCCTGGCGCGCCTCCTCCTGGCCGGCCGCACCTCCTCCCCTTGCTCCTTTATATACGGGGGCAGGGGGTCACCCTAGACACAACAACAACATATCATTGATCTCTTAGCCGTATGCGGTGCCCCCTCCACCATAGTCCTCCTCGATAATATTGTAGCGGTGCTTAGGCTAAGCCCTGCGATGGTAGAACATCATCGTCATCACCACGCCGTCGTGCTGACGGAACTCTCCCTTGACACTAGGCTGGATCGGAGTTCGAGGGACGTCATCGAGCTGAACGTGTGCTAGAACTCGGAGGTGCCATGCTTTTGGTGCTTGATCGATCGGGCCGTGAAGACGTGCGACTACATCAACCGTGTTGTTCTAACGCTTCCGCTTTCGGTCTACGAGGGTACGTGGACAACACACTCCCCTCTCGTTGCTACGCATCACCATGATCTTGCGTGTGCGTAGGAATTTTTTTGAAATTACTACGTTCCCCAGCAGTGGCATCCGAGCCTGGTTTTATGCGTAGATGTTATATGCACAAGTAGAACACAAGTGACTTGTGGGCGATACAAGTCATACTGCTTACCAGCATGTCATACTTTGGTTCAGCGGTATTGTTGGATGAAGTGTCCCAGATCGACATTACGTGTACGCCTACGCGAGACTGGTTCTACCGACGTGCTTTGCACACAGGTGGCTGGCGGGTGTCAGTTTCTCCAACTTTAGTTGAACTGAGTGTGGCTATGCCCAGTCCTTGAGAAGGTTAAAATAGCACTAACTTGATGAACTATCGTTGTGGTTTTGATGCATAGGTAAGAACGGTTCTTGCTCAGCCCGTAGCAGCCACGTAAAACTTGCAACAACAAAGTAGAGGACGTCTAACTTGTTTTTGCAGGGCATGTTAGGATGTGATATGGTCAAGACGTGATGTTATATTTTATTGTATGAGATGATCATGTTTTGTAACCGAGTTATCGGCAATTGGCAGGAGCCATATGGTTGTCGCTTTATTGTATGCAATGCAATCGCCCTGTAATTGCTTTACTTTATCACTAAGCGGTAGCAATAGTCGTAGAAGCAATAGTTGGCGAGACGACAACGATGCTACGATGGAGATCAAGGTGTCGCGCCGGTGATGATGGTGATCATGACGGTGCTTCGAAGATGGTGATCACAAGCACAAGATGATGATGGCCATATCATATCACTTATATTGATTGCATGTGATGTTTATCCTTTATGCATCTTATTTTTCTTTGATTGACGGTAGCATTATAAGATGATCTCTCACTAAATTTCAAGGTAAAAGTGTTCTCCCTGAGTATGGACCCTTGATAAAGTTCTTCGTGCTGAGACACCACGTGATGATCGGGTGTGATAGGCTCTACGTTCAAATACAACGGGTGCAAAACAGTTGCACATGGGGAATACTCAGGTTATACTTGACGAGCGTAGCATATATAGATATGGCCTCGGAACACTAAGACCGAAAGGTCGAGTGTGAATCATATAGTAGATATGATCAACATAGTGATGTTCACCATTGAAAACTACTCCATCTCACATGATGATCGAACATGGTTTAGTTGATTTGGATCACGTGATCACTTAGATGATTAGAGGGATGTCTATCTAAGTGGGAGTTCTTAAGTAATATGATTAATTTAACTTAAATTTATCATGAACTTAGTACCTGATAGTATTTTTGCTTATGTTTGTTGTAGATAGATGGCTCGTGTTGTTGTTCCGTTGAATTTTAATGCATTCCTTGAGAAAGCTAAGTTGAAAGATGATGGTAGCAATTACATGGACTGGGTCCGTAACTTGAGGATTATCCTCATTGCTGCATAGAAGAATTACGACCTGGAAGCACCGCTGGGTGCCAAGCCTGCTGCAGATGCAACTGACGACATTAAGAACGTCTGGCAGAGCAAAGCTGATGACTACTCGATAGTTTAGTGTGCCATGCTTTACGGCTTAGAACCGGGACTTCAACGACATTTTGAACGTTGTGGAGCATATGAGATGTTCCAGGAGTTCAAGTTAATATTTCAAGCAAATGCCCGGATTGAGAGATATGAAGTCTCCAATAAGTTCTATAGCTGCAAGATGGAAGAGAATAGTTCTGTCCATGAACATATACTTAAAATGTCTGGGTATAATAATCACTTGATTCAACTGGGAGTTAATCTTCCTAATGATAGTGTCATTGACAGAATTCTTCAATCACTGCCACCAAGCTACAAGAGCTTCATGACGAACTATAATATGCAAGGGATGGACAAGACTATTCCCGAGCTCTTCGCAATGCTAAAAGTTGCGGAGGTAGAAATCAAAAAGGAGCATCAAGTGTTGATGATCAATAAGACCACCAGTTTCAAGAAAAAGGGTAAAGGGAACAAGAAGGGGAACTTCAAGAAGAACGGCAAACAAGTTGCTGCTCAAGAGAAGAAACCCAAATCTGGACCTAAGCCTGAGACTGAGTGCTTCTACTGCAAGCAGACTGGTCACTGGAAGCGGAACTGCCCCAAGTATTTGGAGGATAAGAAGGATGGCAAGGTGAACAAAGGTATATGTGATATACATGTTATTGATGTGTACCTTACTAATGCTCGCAGTAGCACCTGGGTATTTGATACTGGTTCTGTTGCAAATATTTGCGACTCGAAACAGGGACTATGGATTAAGCGAAGATTGGCTAAGGACGAGGTGACGATGTGCATGGGAAATGGTTCGAAAGTCGATGTGATCGCGGTCGGCACGCTACCTCTACATCTAATTTTGGGATTAGTTTTAGACCTGAATAATTGTTTTGGTGCCAGCATTGAGCATGAACATTATATCTGGATCTTGTTTGATGCAAGACGGTTATTCATTTAAATCAGAGAATAATGGTTGTTCTATTTATATGAGTAATATCTTTTATGGTCATGCAACCTTGAAGAGTGGTCTATTTTTATTAAATCTCGATAGCAGTGATACACATATTCATAATGTTGAAACCAAAAGATGCAGAGTTGATAATGATAGTGCAACTTATTTGTGGCACTGCCGTTTAGGTCATATTGGTGTAAAGCGCATGAAGAAACTCCATACTGATGGACTTCTGGAATCACTTGATTATGAATCACTTGGTACTTGCGAACCGTGCCTCATGGGCAAGATGACTAAAATGCCGTTCTCCAGAACTATGGAGCGAGCAACATATTTGTTGGCAATCATACATACTGATGTATGTGGTCCAATGAACATTGAGGCTCGCGGCGGGTATCATTATTTTCTCACCTTCACAAATAATTTAAGCAGATATGGGTATATCTACTTATGAAACATAAATCTGAAACATTTGAAAAGTTCAAAGAATTTCAGAGTGAAGTGGAAAATCCTCGTAACAAGAAAATAAAGTTTCTACGATCTGATCTTGGAGGAGAATATTTGAGTTACGAGTTTGGTTTACATTTGAAGCAAAGCAGAATAGTTTCCCAACTCACGCCACCTGGAAGACCACAGCGTAATGGTGTGTCCGGACGTCGTAATCATACTTTACTAGATATGGTGTGATCTATGATGTCTCTTACTGATTTACTGCTATCGTTTTGGGGTTATGCTTTAGAGACAACCGCATTCACGTTAAATAGGGCACCATCAAAATCCGTTGAGACGACGCCTTATGAATTGTGGTTTGGCAAGAAAACAAAGTTGTTGTTTCTTAAAGTTTGGGGCTGTGATGCTTATGTGAAGAAACTTCAACCAGATAAGCTCGAACCCAAATCAGAGAAATGTGTCTTCATAGGATACCCAAAAGAGACTATTGGGTACACCTTCTATCACAGATCTGAAGGCAAGACTTTTGTTGCTAAATTTGGATCCTTTCTAGAGAAGGAGTTTCTCTCGAAAGAAGTGAGTGGGAGGAAAGTAGAACTTGATGAGGTAACAGTACCTGCTACCTTATTGGAAAGTAGTTCATCACAGAAACTGGTTCCTGTGACAACTACACCAATCAGTGAGGAAGCTAATGATATTGATCATGAAACTTCAGATCAAGTTACTACCGAACCTCGTAGGTCAACCAGAGTAAGATCCGCACCAAAGTGGTACGGTAATCCTATTCTGGAAGTCATGTTACTTGACCATGGCGAACCTACGAACTATGAGGAAGCGATGATAAGCCCAGATTCCGCAAAATGGCTTGAGGCCATGAAATCTGAGATGGGATCCATGTATGAGAACAAAGTATGGACTTTGGTTGACTTGCCCGATGATCGGCAAGCCATCAAAAATAAATGGATCTTCAAGAAGAAGACTGACGCTGATGGTAATGTTACTGTCTACAAAGCTCGACTTGTTGCGAAAGGTTTTCAACAAGTTCAAGGGGTTGACTACGATGAGACTTTCTCACCTGTAGCGATGCTTAAGTCTGTCCGAATCATGTTAGCAATTGCCGCATTTTATGATTATGAAATATGGCAAATGGATGTCAAAACCGCATTCCTGAATGGATTTCTAGAAGAAGAGTTGTATATGATGCAACCAGAAGGTTTTGTCGATCCAAAAGGTGCTAACAAAGTGTGCAAGCTCCAGCGATCCATTTATGGACTGGTGCAAGCCTCTCGGAGTTGGAATGAACGCTTTGATAGTATGATCAAAGCATATGGTTTTATACAGACTTTTGGAGAAGCCTGTATTTACAAGAAAGTGAGTGGGAGCTCTGTAGCATTTCTGATATTATATGTAGATGACATATTATTGATTGGAAATGATATAGAATTTCTGGATAGCATAAAAGAATACTTGAATAAAAGTTTTTCAATGAAAGACCTCGGTGAAGCTGCTTACATATTAGGCATCAAGATCTATAGAGATAGATCAAGACGCTTAATTGGACTTTCACAAAGCACATACCTTGATAAATTTTTGAAGAAGTTCAAAATGGATCAAGCAAAGAAAGGGTTCTTACCTATATTACAAGGTGTGAAGTTGAGTCAGACTCAATGCCCGACCATAGCAGAAGATAGAGAGAAAATGAAAGATGTTCCCTATGCTTCAGGCATAGGCTCTATCATGTATGCAATGTTGTGTACCAGACCTGATGTATGCTTAGCAATAAGATTAACAATGAGGTACCAAAGTAACCCAGGAGTGAATCACTGGACAACGGTCGAGAATATCCTGAAATACCTGAAAAGGACTAAGAAAATGTTTCTCGTTTATGGAGGTGACAAAGAGCTAGTCGTAAATGGTTACGTCGATGCAAGCTTTGACACTAATCCGGACGATTCTAAATCGCAAACAGGATACGTGTTTATATTGAACGGTGGAGCTGTAAGTTGGTGCAGTTCTAAACAAAGCATCATGGCGAGATCTACATGTGAAGCGGAGTACATAGCTGCTTCGGAAGCAGCAAATGAAGGAGTCTGGATGAAGGAGTTCATATCTGATCTAGGTGTCATACCTAGTGCATCGAGACCAATGAAGATCTTCTGTGACAATACTGGTGCAATTGCCTTGGCAAAGGAATCCAGATTTCACAAGAGGACCAAGCACATCAAGAGACGCTTCAATTCCATCCGAGACCAAGTCCAGGTGGGAGACATAGAGATTTGCAAGATACATACGGATCTGAATGTTGTAGACCTGTTGACTAAGCCTCTTCCACGATCAAAACATGATCACCACCAAGGCTCCATGGGTGTTAGAATCATTACTGTATAATCTAGATTATTGACTCTAGTGCAAGTGGGGGACTAAAGGAAATATGCCCTAGAGGCAATAATAAAGTTATTGTTTATTTCCTTATATCATGATGAATGTTTATTATTCATGCTAGAATTGTATTAACCGGAAACATAATACATGTGTGAATACATAGACAAACATAGTGTCACTAGTATGCCTCTACTTGACTAGCTCGTTGATCAAACATGGCTATGTTTCCTGACCATAGACATGAGTTGTCATTTGATTAACGGGATCACATCATTAGGAGAATGATGTGATTGACTTGACCCATTCCGTTAGCTTAGCACTTGATCGTTTAGTATGTTGCTATTGCTTTCTTCTTCATGACTTATACATGTTCCTACAACTATGAGATTATGCAACTCCCGTTTACCGGAGGAACACTTCGTGTGCTACCAAATGTCACAACGTAACTGGGTGATTATAAAGGAGCTCTACAGGTGTCTCCAAAGGTACATGTTGAGTTGGCGTGTTTCGAGATTAGGTTTTGTCACTCCGATTGTCGGGGAGGTATCTTTGGGCCCTCTCGGTAATGCACATCACTGTAAGCCTTGCAAACAATGTAGCTAATGAGTTAGTTACGGGATGATGCATTGCATAACAAGTAAAGATACTTGCCGGTAACGAGATTGAACTAGGTATTGAGATACCGACGATCGAATCTCGGGCAAGTAACATACTGATGACAAAGGGAACAACGTATGTTGTTATCCGGTTTGACCGATAAAGATCTTCGTAGAATATGTAGGAGCCAATATGAGCATCCAGGTTCCGCTATTGGTTATTGACCGGAAACGTGTCTCGGTCATGTCTACATAGTTCTCGAACCCATAGGGTCCGCACACTTAAAGTTTCAATGATGGTTATATTATGAGTTTATGAGTTTTCATGTACCGAAGATTGTTCGGAGTCCCGGGTGTGATCACGGACATGACGAGGAGTCTCAAAATGGTCGAGGCATGAAGATTGATATATTGGAAGCCTATGTTTCGATATCGGAAGTGTTCTGGGTGAAATCGGGATTTTACCGGAGTACCGAGGGGTTACCGCAACCCCCCGGGGGCTTAATGGGCCATAGTGGGCCTTAGTGGAGAAGAGGAGAGGAGGCCAG
>NC_057801.1:556586838-556617210 GCF_018294505.1 Triticum aestivum
CCTCTCTCTCCCTCCTCTTTCCCCCCTTCTCATAATCCAACAAGGAAGGGAGGGAGTCCTTCTCCAGGTGGGAGTAGGACTCCTCCTGGCGTGCCTCTCCTGGCCGGCTGCACCTTCCCCCCTTGCTCCTTTATATACGGGGGCAGGGGGCACCCTAGACACAACAACAACATATCATTGATCTCTTAGCCGTGTGCGGTGCCCCCCTCCACCATAGTCCTCCTCGATAATATTGTAGTGGTGCTTAGGCGAAGCCCTGTACGGTAGAACATCATCATCATCAACACGCCGTCGTGCTGACGGAACTCTCCCTCGACACTCGACTGGATCGGAGTTTGAGGGACGTCGTCGAGCTGAACGTGTGCTAGAACCCAGAGGTGCCGTGCTTTCGGTGCTTGATCGGTCGGGCCGTGAAGACGTACAACTACATCAACCGCATTGTTCTAACGCTTCCGCTTTCGGTCTGCAAGGGTACGTGGACAACACTCTCCCCTCTCGTTGCTATGCATCACCATGATCTTGCGTGTGCGTACGGATTTTTTTGAAATTACTACGTTCCCCAACAAAAAGAACGTCACTTTAAATTGCCTCTTATGATAGAGACCTTTATTATGCAGTCTGTCGCTTTTATTTCTTCCCTATCACAAGTTCGTATAAAGCTTATTTTCTTTGCACTAATAGATCATACATATTTAGAGATCAATTTCTATTGCATGCACCGATGATAACTTACTTGAAGGATCTTACTCAATCCATAGGTAGGTATGGTGGACTCTCATGGCAAAACTAGTTTAAGGGATGTTTGGAAGCACAAGTAGTATTTCTACTTGGTGCAAAGAATTTGGCTAGCATGAGAGGGAAAGGCAAGCTCAACATGTTGGATGATCCAAGTCAATATAACGTTTCGGATAAAGGAAAACATATCCCATTAAGTTGTCTTCCTTGTCCAACATCAACCTTTTAGCATGTCATATTTTAATGAGTGCTCACAATTACAAAAGATGTCCAAGATAGTATATTTATATGTGAAATATCTCTTCCTTCAATATTCTTTCATGAATTGTTCAAGTGACCAATTCTGCGTTTGCTAACTTTCAATAAGTTTACTACCTATACTTATTCTATGTGAAGTCATTACTCCCCATGGTATAAGCATATGAAACATATATAAATTCAGATTTATGATATTCAATTCATTAAACCTTTTACTCATAGGATATACGTGAAGCGCGTGAGTAAATGACAAACTACTCCAAAAAGATATAAGTGAAGAACACTGAGTAGTCAAATAATTAACTAGCCATGGGAGGATTCTTTTTCACTCAAGATTTCAGATACAATGATTTTATTCAAACAGCAAGTAAAATTGAAAATACTCTCCAAGCAAAACACATATTATGTGACGAATAAAAATATAGCTCCGAGTAAAGTATACCAATAGTTTTGAAGACGAAAGAGGGGATGCCTTCTGGGGCATCCCCAAGCTTAGGCGGTTGAGTCTTCCTTGAATATTACCTTGGGGTGCATTGGGAATCCCCAAGCTTAGGGTCTTTCCGCTCCTTATTCTCCTCATATCAATATCTCACCCAAAGCTTGAAAACTTCAATCACACAAAACTTAACGGAACTTCGTGAGATAGGTTAGTATGATAAAGAGTAAACCATTCACTTTGGTACTGTCAAAGACAAGGTTCATAATTGTACTCGCACAATGCCTACTGTACCATATCATTTCTACAATTTATATTGAGAAATATAAGCCATAGAAACTAGAAAACAAGCAAACTATGCAATGAAAACAGAATCTGTCAGAAACAGAACAGTCTGTAATGATCTGAACAACAACCATACTTCTGCTACTCCAAAAATTATGAAATAAATTGGTGGACGTGAGGAATTTGTCTATTAATATTCTTCAGAAAGAATCAACTCAAAATCACTCTTCTGTAAAAAATGGCAGCTAATCCCTTGAGTGCAAAGTTTCTGTTTTTTACAGCAAGATCACATTAACTTTCGCCCAAGTCTTTCCAAAGGTATTACTTGGCAATTTATTGAAACAAAAGCTAAAAAACAATATTAATACAGTATCTTAATCATGTAAACATACAAATACAGCAAGTGTAGATATTGGGTTGTCTCCCAACAAGCGCTTTTCTTTAATGCCTTTTAGCTAGGCATGATGATTTCAATGATGCTCACATAAAAGAAAAGAATTGAGACATAGAGAGAGCATCATGAAGAATATGACTAGCACATTTAAATCTAACCCACTTCCTATTCCTAGGGATTTTGTGAGAACATAATTTATAGGAAAAAGAATAAACTAGCATAGGAAGGCAAAACAAGTATAACTTCAAAACTTTAAGCACATAGAGAGGAAACTTGATATTATTGCAACTCCTACAAGCATATATTCCTCCCTCATAATAATTTTCAGTATCATCATGAATGAGTTTAACAATATAACCATCACATAAAGCATTCTTTTCATGATCTAAAAGCATAGAAATTTTACTACTCTCCACATAAGCAAAAATTCATCTCATTCGGAATAGTGGGAGCAAACTCAACAAAATAACCGTCATGTGAGGCATAATCCAATTGAAAATTAAAATCATGATGACAAGTTTCATGGTTAACAATATTCTTTATAGCATACATGTCGTCACATTAATCATCATAGATAGCAACTTTGTTCTCATAATCAATTGGAACCTCTTCCGAAATAGTGTAATAATTACTAACTAAAGTTGACACTCTTCCAAATCCACTTTCATAAATATCACACTAAGATTCAATACCCTCCAAAATAGTGGGATCACTAATTCCTAAATTTTACACTCTTCCAAACCCACTTTCGATGATATTATTATTCATACTCCAAAAGATATAAGTGAAGATCATGGAGCATTCTACAATTAATATAGACTAACCAATATCCAAGCTCAAAATATATAAGTGAAGCACACGAATCATTCTGTAAAACCATACTCAAAAGATATAAGTGAAGCACATGAAGCATTCTATAAATCAACAAAGGGATATCTCATACTAGCATGGTTCCTAAAGAAAAAGAAAAACACAAGGGACACAAATCATGTGAACAAAACAAAAACCGAGGTATACGATAATTTTTGAAGAAGAAAGATGGGATGCCAACCGGGGCATCCCCAAGCTTAGATGCTTGAGTATCCTTGAAGTATTTACTTGGGGTGCCTTGGGAATCCCCAATATTGAACTCTTGCCTCTCTTTATTCTTCTCACATCGGTAACTCCTCGTTCTTCAAACACTTCATCCACACAAAACTTAACAAAAACTTTGTGAGGTCCGTTAGTATAATAAATCAAATCACTACCTTTAGGTACTGTTTCAAACTCATTTCAATTTAATATTATCACTTTATCTACTGTATTCCAACTTCCCCATGGTTCATACCCCCCGATACTACCCATGTATTCATCAAAATAAGCGAACAACACATAGAAAATAGAATCTATCAAAAACAGGATAGTATGTAGTAATGTGCAAAAAGTTTCAGACCCATTTGACCTTCCAGTAAAAAATGTAAAATCACGCGCTACAGCCAAAGTTTCTATTTTTGTTCTGCACATAGTAAACAAGCAATCTAATCATCCTAAAACCAAAGCTTGGCACATTATTTTTATAATACAATGGATATATAAAAGGGGGTAATTATTTAAAGAGAAACTTCCATGAAAAATTCTACATTGTTTCCGTGAGCATGAACACAAGTGCTCAAGGTCGACCCTCACTTCTTCAATGCATAACTTTCCAATCACTTCTCTTTTTGAAAAACTTTTTTAGGCATGAGAGGCAAGTAAATTTAAATAGCGAGTGTGGAATGATGATGGGTCGGTGTGCGGAATTATCCTAGGCAATTGTTAACAAGACCAGTAATCACTATTGCAATTCATAAGAGGGAGAGGCATAAGCTAACATACTTTCTCTTCTTGGATCATATGCACTTATGATTGGAACTCTAACAAGCATCCGCAACTACTAAAGATCATTAAGGTAAAACCCAACCATAGCATTAACATATCAAGTCCCCTTTATTCCCAGACGCCGTGACACACTTATCCGTGTTTATGCATCTTTCACTCAAGCAACGCAGACAATAAGTAAACCATGGACATATTGCAACACCCTACAACGGGAATCCCTCACGCTTGCGCGACATGGAGGGTACAATAGGACAACACCAAAATAAATCATACAACTCATACCAATCTAGATCATCAATCAACCCAAAGACAAAGGATATCTACTCAAAACATCATAAGATGGCAATACATCATTGGATCATAATATGTGGCATAAAGCACCATGTTCAAGTAGGGATTACAGCGGGGTGCGGGAGAGTGGACCGCGTAAAAGACATGATGATGGTGATGTCGATGAAGACGATCACCACGGCGATGATTCCCCTCTGATGGCACTCCGGCGCCACCGAGAGAGAGGAGAAGTTCTCCCCCTTGTGCTTCCTCCTTCATGGCCTCCCCCTGGATGGGGAGAGGTTCCCCCTCTGGTCCTTGGCCTTCATGGCGATGATGGCCCAGCCGAGATCCTTCCCCACGGCCTCCGGTGATGATGGTCCCCTCCGGCATGGTGCCAGAGAGGGCCTAGATTGATTTCTCGTGGCTATAGAGGCTTGCGGCGGTGGAACTTCCGATCTCGGTTATTTTCTAGAGGTTTCTATATTTATAGGAATTTTTGGCATCGGTCTCACATTAGGGGGGTCTCCGAATTGTCCATGAGATAGGGGCCCACGCCTAGGGGGGTGGGTGCGCCCCCCACCCTCGTGGATAGCCCAGGACCCTACTGGCCCAACTCTTTTACTCTGGGGGCTTATTTTGGTCCATAAAAAATCATCGAAAATTGGCACGTCAATTGGACTCCATTTGGTATTCCTTTTCTGTAATACTCAAAAACAAGGAAAAAACAGAAACTGGCACTGGGCTCTAGGTTAATAGGTTAGTCCCAAAAATCATATAAAATAGCATATAAATGCATATAAAACATCTATGATGGATAATATAATAGCATGAATACTTCATCAATTATAGATACGTTGGAGACGTATCATATATACATACACATAGAGGAACATCAATCGTTGCGCATGCATGTGAGACATAAAGAATGCCCGAAGTGATGAAGAGGGGAAGTTGTGTGTGTGTGTGTGTGTGCATGCATGGGAGACAGACCTGGAGAAAAAGATTGCATGTGTGGGATGGATAATGCCGAGTGGTAGTGTGTGTGCATGCATGCACGAGAGAAAGTTAGTGGTACAATTATATAGAGAAGACGATTGTGTGGGTGTAAAATACTAGGTGAGGTTAATCAATGTAAAGTTAAATTCAAATATTTGAATAAGTGTCGATGTACTAGAGTAGGGGTACCCTAGTATCCCAAACTTGTGCATGGGCAGTTGCAGCACCCCACGGCAAGGCTTGCTGGGCGACCGCCAAGGTCCTCCGTGGTTCCCTTGGAGCCATTCAAGAACAAAGTATTCAAGCCAAGGAGACAAGGCCCCGGCAAGAGGAGCTTGCCGGGAAGGCCAACCAAGGCATCCCAAGGAACTTGCCGCGACGCGCCACGCGTCCCGGCAAGGCAACAAGGCCCCGGCAAGAGGACCTTGCCGGGAAGACCAACCAAGGCATCTCGAGGCCTGGTGAGCGACAAGCTTCCGGGCGCGACAAGACGACGACCGCGGCAAGGCGCTTGCCGCGGCAAGTAACCACTCTGTACCCACGCTCCAGCACATCCGCCAACGTGTCGCTCTGGGGCCTTCCCAGGCGCGCGTGGAGTGAGGCTGTGCAGCCAGCGGTGCGCGGTGGCATGCGACGCTGACAAGATCTCCATCGTGGCGAACGGTGGCGTCCCTGACGGTCCCTTTCTGCACTGTTTGGGCGACGCAGACGGGCATTTAATGCCTTTGTCCCTTGCCGTCGGGGTTAGGTAGGATACACTGTGCAAGTAGGTGTACCAACCACAACACTTTTTACGCTTTTATCCTTCTCTGCATTGCCACCTGTCGGTGACCCCTTGAGCATATAAAAGGAGGCCCATGCGCAATGTAAGGGGGGTTCGGCTCATTCGGAAGCCAGAAAAACACTTAGCTCTCTCGAGCAAGAACACAATACAATCAGACAAGCAGCAGTAGGAGTGTTATCTCTCCGGAGAGCTCCGAAGCTGGGTAAACTGCTCGTGTGCTTCGCCTCGATCTGCTCTTCGTGCGATCTCCGCCCCCCGCCGAATCGAAAGGGGCCCAGTCCGCCGGCCCCATAGGTGTTCGTGGATCAGCTTCCCCGACATCTTTGGCGAGCCAAGTAGGGGGCATCGAGATTGTGTGAACCTGATCCGGCGTCCACACGAGCTAGATCTCCATTCTCTTCATCGACATGCCACCGAAGAAGAAGACTTCGGCGGCAGAAACTCCGTCCACGTCACTTCCACCGCCACTGGAGCAAACAGGTGGTGGGGAGGACACTGGCGGAAGAACGGACGTCGACGAGGGAGCTCACAACCCTGCCAGGTCCAAGGACAAGGCTGCACAAACCTCGGCGTCCGTACATGTACCGTGCCCATCTCAGGAGGCGCAGGACCAACAGCGTCATGGTATTCGCAGTACCATACGTTCGATGGGACAAGCTCAAGCTGGTGGATCTCGGGGTGCTCAAGACCAGCATGCACGCCAACGTGCTAGCACGAGCGAGACGCGGTCGCCTGGACGGGATGCTGCTCCTTCTAACATAGTTAGAAGTCCGAGCATATCCCGCTCCTCGCACCGTTCGCCACTGCCGCCCACCACTCCAGCAGAAGCTTTGGCGCGAGCTCAACTACTCTTGGATTACCCTCCAGCGGAAGACAAGATCGACCAATGGAGGGCCACCATTCAGAGTCTCATCGGCTACGCCAACGGCGACACTCCACGGCAGCCGAGCCCGTCGCTACCGCGGCAGGGTTGCCAGCCGCGAGCCGATGGCGACAAGACCAGTGAGGGTGCGACCACCATGCACTCTCCCTCCCGAAGGCCAAGATCGCCGACTCGTCGGATCCACCTCAACAGCGACTCCACCGCATCGTCGGATCCACGAGCTCGTTGCGATCAGCGCCAAGTTCTTCATGATCGACAGCAAGAAGACGCTCGTACTCGCATCGAGCGCCGAAGAGAAGCGCGACATCAATCCGACAAGCGCGCTGGGCCTTCTGTTGACATGCATGCGCCAGGGGAACCAGGCGACCTGCCGTACGCGGTAGGTTTCCCTGCGTTCACTCGTGAACTGCGACAAGTCCAGTGGCCCAGCACGAAGAATTTCAAGCCAGATGTACCAGAGAAGTACGACGGCAAGACGCATCCGTCGGAGTTCCTCAGCATCTACACCATCGCGGTGCATGCTGCCGGAGGACGGGACGACAAGATCCTTGCCAACTACTTCTCGCTGGTGCTCAAGCCCAATGTCAGATCCTGGCTCATGCACTTGCCGGACAACTCTGTATCCTCCTGGGCTGATCTGTGCCATCAATTTGTCGGTGCCTTTACAGGCGGCCACAAGCCTCATGGCCAAGAGAGCGATCTTCATCTGCTCGCCCAGAATGAAGGAGACCCCTGCGCAAGTACATTCAGAGATTCAGCCGCGTACAGCACAACATCCCAGATGTCCACCCTGCTACGGTAATCAGCGCGTTCCATCAGAACGTGCGGAACCGCAGGATGCGGGAGGAGATGGCGATGTGCAAGATCAGAGACGTCAGTGAGCTATATGCCCTGGCCGACAAGTGTGCACGTGCTGAGGAAGGGAGAAAACTCCCCGGAGAGAACACAGGAGCAGGAGGATCTGATAGTGAGGACACTGCCCCGGCAAGAAAGAACCGGCGGCGGAACAACAGGAAGAAGAAATGCAAAGATGTGCTAGTTGTTGAGTAGTCCGGCAAGAAAGTCGAAGTTGGTAGCTCCGGCAAGGAGGTTGCCGCAGCTGTGGCGGTCACCGACAAGCAGGACAGCGCCAACAAACAGTATTGCAAGATCCACCGCACCAAGGGCCATGACCTCCAGAGCTGCAAGAAGGTCGAGCAGCTTGTAGAACAGCAAAAGGCTGAATACGAGCGGCGCGACAAGGAAAAG
This sequence comes from Triticum aestivum, assembly GCF_018294505.1. Lineage (NCBI taxonomy): Eukaryota > Viridiplantae > Streptophyta > Magnoliopsida > Poales > Poaceae > Triticum > Triticum aestivum. Next base: position 556,594,988 of record NC_057801.1, read on the forward strand.
GCCCAGGAAGGTGCTGGAGGAGCCAGCAAGAAACGTCTTGGCTGAGGAGAATGCCGCGGCAAGGCCAAGCAGCGGCAAGAAGACAGACCTCCACGCGGCCACGACAAGGATGAAGACGACGACGACGATGAAGATATGGATGAAGATGAAACCGATGAGCAGGAGTTCTAGAAAGCCACGGAGGTCCTGTGCGTTGACGGTGGTGCTTCTCTGCATACTTCACACCGCCAGCTCAAGCAGTGGGTGCGGGAAGTCAATGCGGCAGAACCACCCGTCGAGTCATGCAAGCCTCTGAAATGGTCCAGCACGCCTATCATCTTTGATATTGAGGACCGCCCAGATCGCATAACTACGGTCGGGTGCTTGCCGATGTTGGTTTCACCAACTATCCGCAACCTCAAGGTCACGAAGATGCTAGTTGACGGCGGGGCCGGCTTAAACCTGATCTCCTCCGCGGTGCTCCAGAAACTCTAGATCCCTGACAGCGAGCTCGAAGAAACCGGCACATTCCAAGGAATCAATCCGGGAAGGAGCAAGCCGAAGGGAAAGATCACGTTGCCGGTGACATTTGACAGCGAGTTGAACTTCAGGACGGAAAGGGTCACTTTTGATGTTGCAGACTTCCCATTGCCTTACAATGGGATACTTGGCCGTCCAGCACTCGCCAAGTTCATGGCAGCCTCTCACTATGCATACAACATGCTGAAGATGCCAGGCCCGATAAGTGTCATCTCTGTCCCTGGCAACAAGAAAGATGCTCTTATCTGCGCCGACAAGATCTACCGGGAAGCAGCAGCCGCAACAGATCGCAAGTCACTTGCCGCTGAAGCTCCCGGGGGGAAGAAGAAGACCAAGTCCGGCAAGAGTTCTGATGCCCACTCTGGCAAGCGCACCTCTTCGGAGTGCTGCGCTACCATCGAGGACGCACCATCGAGCTCCACCGGCAAGTGTAAGAAGACAATGGCAGCTCCACCAGAGACCAAGAAGGTGTCCGCCAAGGAGGACGGCACTGGTGGTACCTTCACCATCAGTGCCACTCTCGACCCCAAATAGGAAAGCGCGCTCGTTGCTTTCCTGCGGGCGAACATCGACGTGTTTGCGTGGCAACCGTCCGACATCCCCGGTGTTCCCAGGAAAGTAATTGAGCACCACCTTGCCGTCTGTCCTCATGCGCAGCCCGTCAAGCAGAAGGTCAGGAAACAGGCAGTGGAGCACCAAGAATTCATCGCAGAAGAAATCAAGAAGTTGGAAGCAGCAAGCCTTGTCAGAGGGGTGCTCCATCCTACGTGGTTGGCCAATCCTGTAGTCGTGCGCAAGGCAAACGGGAAATGGAGGCTTGGTATCGACTTTACCGATGTTAATAAAGCTTGTCCCAAAGACCCATTTCCTTTGCCGCGCATCGACCAGATTGTTGACTCCACGGCCGGATGTGACTTGCTTTCATTTCTTGATGCATACTCAGGATATCATCAGATCTTTATGGCAGAAGAGGATGAGGAGAAGACCGCATTCATCGCCCCGTGTGGCACATACTGTTTCGTACGGATGCCTTTCGGTTTGAAGAATGCTGGTTCAACATTTGCAAGGGTAGTCCACCACGCTTTTGAGCCGCAGATGCACAGAAATGTGGAAGCCTACATGGATGACATAGTGGTCAAGAGCAAGGACAGGGCGACCCTGATTCAAGATTTGGACGAAACATTTGCAAATCTGCGCAAGATCAACCTCAAGCTTAACCCTGAGAAGTGCATGTTTGGAGTACCCTCCGGCAAGCTTCTTGGGTTCTTTGTGTCTCAGCGGGGAATTGAAGCCAATCCCGACAAGATCAAGGCCATTGAGCAGATCGAAGCACCAAAGCACGTCAAGGATGTACGAAGGCTTGCCGGTTGCGTGGCTGCTCTCAGCAGGTTTATCTCTAGGTCTGCTGAGCGCGCCCTGCCGTTTTTCAAAATATTGAAAAAGGCAGGTCCAATGAAATGGACTCCGGAGGCGGAGGCTGCGCTGCAGGACTTGAAGAGATACATGTCCTCCACTCCAACACTTGTCGCACCTAAGCCACAAGAGAAGTTGCTGCTGTATATAGCGGCAACCAATCAAGTGGTTAGTGCCGCGTTAGTGGCAGAGAGGGAGGCAGATGATGAGCCAGCAACCACGGCAGATGCATCCAGCGACAAGCAGGGGGCTTCGCCGACAAGCTCTGGTCCCGTCAAGATGGATCTGCGCAGGAGCATGATAAGATGCGGAAGAGAATGGTGCAGCGCCCAGTTTACTTTGTCAGTTCCCTTCTGCCCTTCTGCAGGGGGCTAGGTCAAGGTACTCTGGTGTGCAGAAATCTCTTTTCGGCCTTCTCATGGCCTCGAGAAAGCTGCGCCATTACTTCCAAGCACATGAGATCACAGTCGTCACTCGTTTTCCGCTGAAGAGGATACTGCAAAATCCAGAAGCGACAGGCAGGATTGTCGAGTGGGCGCTGGAACTGTCAAGCTTTGGCCTCAAGTTTGAAAGTACTTCAACTATCCAAAGCAGAGCATTGGCAGAGTTCATAGCAGAGTGGATGCCAACACAAGATGAAGAAATTCCAGAGACGAGCATCCCCGTCAAGGAAGTAAGCAAAGAGTGGCTGATGTACTTTGATGGTGCCTTCTCGTTGCAAGGCGCCAGAGCGGGCGTGCTACTTATTGCATCCACCGGAGAGCACCTCAAGTACGTAGTCCAAATGCACTTTCCCAAGGAGCAAGCAACGAACAATACTGCAGAGTATGAAGGATTGCTTGCCGGTCTCAGGATCGCGGCAGACCTTGGGATCAAGAAGCTCATTGAAGGGGTGACTCACAGCTTGTCGTCCGCCAAGTGAACAAGAATTATCAAAGTCCATTGATGGAAGCATATGTTGATGAGGTGAGAAAGCTAGAAGAGCACTTTGACGGCCTGCAGATGGAACATGTTCCAAGAGCTCAGAACGACATTGCCGATGGCCTGTCAAAGTGCGCCGCACTAAAGTTACCTGTGGAACAGGGATCTTTGTGCTCAAGCTGATTCAACCGTCCGTAACGCCATCAACTGGACAGAGCAAGAAGAGGAAGTTGATTTCTGGTGACTACTTTCCGGCAGAGCTCCCAGAAGCCGCCGCCAAGAAGGTCCCCAAGATCAACACCAAGGATGCTGAGGAGCGGTCTGCTCCAACAAGCCTCAGGGTTTGTTCCGTTGAAGCAGACGCTCCCGGCAAGTTTTGCTCCGGCAAGCTTGCCGGGGAACCTCAAGCTCCGGCAGAACCACAAGCCCTTGCCGTAGAAGCAGATGTTCCCGCAGCAGCAGATGTGCCTTTGGTCCTTGTTGTCGAGCCACAAGCTCCAGCATGGGCACAGCACATTGTCCATTTCCTTCAGATAGGAGAACTTCCCGAAGAGCAAGAAGAAGCGGAAAGAGTAGCCCGGCAGTCAAGTATGTACCAGTTTGTCGATGACACACTGTACAGAAGAAGACTCAACGCTGTGAAATTGAAGTGTATTCACCGGGAAGAAGGACAGGAGCTGTTGGCGGAGATACATGGAGGCATATGTGGTCACCACATTGGCGTGAGAGCACTTGCCGGCAAGGCATTCCGGCAAGGTTTCTTTTGGCCGACAGCCCTCCAGGATGCAACTGCACAAGTAACCAAGTGTGAAGCGTGCCAGTTCCACTCCAAGCAGATACACCAGCCAGCTCAAGCTCTCCAGACGATCCCTTTATCCTGGCCATTTTCGGTCTGGGGGCTCGATATCCTCGGCCCCTTTCCCCGAGCTGTCGGGGGCTTTAAGTACTTGTACGTTGCAATCGACAAGTTCACAAAGTGGCCGGAGGTGGAACCAGTGAGGAAGGTGACAGCACAGTCAGCAGTCAAGTTCTTCAGGTCGATTGTTTGCCGTTTCAGGATCCCTAACAGGATCATAACCGATAACGGCATGCAATTCACGAGCCGCACCTTCATGCAGTACGTCCAAGATCTTGGCGCCAAGGTCTGCTTTGCTTCTGTTGCTCATCCGAGAAGCAACGGTCAAGCGGAGAGGGCAAATGCTGAAGTTCTGTGCGGGCTCAAGACCAGAACTTTTGACAGGCTGCGCAAGTGCGGAAGAAACTGGATCGAGGAGCTGCCGGTGGTTCTTTGGTCGATCAGGACGATGCCAAATCGAGCCACTGGCCAGACACCTTTCGCTCTAGTCTATGGAGCAGAGGCAGTTCTCCCCACGGAACTCGTATACGGGTCGCCTCGAGTGCTCGCTTGTGATGAGCTTGAGCAAGAGCAGCTGCGACAAGATGACGCGCTGCTCCTTGAGGAGGATCATCTTCAGGCTGCTGTACGAGCTGCTCGATATCAGCAAGCTTTGCGCCGCTACCATAGCCGCAAAGTTAAAGCCAGAAGCTTCGAGGAAGGCGACCTTGTTCTTCGGCGCGTTCAGTCCGCCAAGAATTCCAACAAGTTGACACCGAAGTGGGAAGGCCCTTATCGTGTGAAACGAGTCACTAGGCCTGGCGCTGTCCGCCTTGAGACCGAAGATGGCGTACCGGTGAGCAACTCCTGGAACATTGAGCATCTTCGTAAGTTTTACCCATAGGGCGCGGTTGCCGGAACCCGTTCCGGCAACCACCTTTTGTACAAGTCTTGCCGATGTTGCATGTAATCCTTTGTACAAAGCCGGGCGCAGATCCCGTGCATAAGTAAAGCTCATGTGCTCCGCACATCTTGTCAATTTCATGCTTTTTACTTTATATTTGCATGCGTTATCTGACACTTTGTGCAGCACCTACCCCCGGTAAGCAATAACGAGCTATAAGGCTCCATGCCTTTATTTTCTCTTCTTTCTTTTTCTCAAGAAGGGCGGAAGGTTCCCTCGCCCACAAGTTTCCCGGGGGGGAAGGAGAAGATAATGGTGTGGATCAGGCGCCGTTCAAGCAAGTTTTCGCCTTACCGGAAAGCAAATGACAGAAAAGCTAAGTTGTCAAAGTTTGAGCAATCAGTTTTAAATTTTTAAGTTATCTTCCTTGAACGACCGTGCTTTGTATGGAAAACCTGTGCGCGGAGGAACCAACTCGTAACTAGTTGCGCCCTTACTTTGTTTCGAGTCCGCTCAACAAATTAAGTGAGCTGCGACTAGTTGCGACAAGGTTTCTTGTCGGAAGCGGCATCGCCAGCAGGCTGCTGATGTCCCGCACTCAGCGCTCGCGGGAAAGGTGCCTGCGCCGACAAGTTCCCTAAAAGCGTAGGGTAAAAACATACAAAGCAAGGAATCAAGTAAAGGAAATAACATAGCAAATCTCTACCCAAAATAGAGTTATATTACAAGATAACTTGTCGCAGCTCTAACAAAATGTTCTCATGACATGACCAGCGGCGACAAAGAAAAAGAAAAGAAGGGCGGCGTAATCTACGCGATCGCCCTCAACCCTCTTGATCTCGCTCACCTTGTCCACAATGGGTGCGACAAGGGCCTTGAGCGCATCCCGATCAGCATCCGGCAGCAAGGATTTGAGGACGTTGGTGAAGTTGAGGCCTGGATTGCGGAAGGCCACCTTCATCAGCACCTTCTGGAGAGCCCCCGCGCAAATCCTGCATGACTCGTCGGCCAGCTGCTTTGGGATCCTCTCCCGGAGTCGCTGGAGGGCCGTCGCCATGCCTTTGAAGAACAGGCTGAGCTTGGCGCTGGGTTGGAGATGCTCGTCGGAGGGATACCCAAAATCCTCCATCCCCAGCTGCGCCAACTCCCCATCGATGGCAGCGGCAGCATCCACAAGACCTTCAGTCCAATGCTCCACTGTCTCCCTGAAGGCGTCGTGAGCGGCAGCAGCATTCGCCAGCAGCGCCTCGTCGGCCTTGATCTTCTCCGACAAGGTCACCTCTCGCTCCCTGGTGACGTCCAGCGTCTGAGTCAATGTGGCCAGCTTCAACTCTAGGTCTGCATTGGAATCCTTGGCGGCGCTGAGCTCCTTGCCCCTCTCAGCGAGAAGACCCTGCAGCTCACCATGAGCGGCAGCGTCCTTCTCGCGCTCGCGCTTGAGCACGGCAAGCTCCTCGCCGCTCGCCTTGAGATCTGCCTCCAGCTGCGCCACCTTCATCTCCAGCTCCTTCTTGGCGGCCTCAGCAGCTGCGGCGGCGTCCTTTGCTTCCTTGAGCGCCCCACCTATTGCTTGCTCGCGCGCGGCAAGCTCCTCCTCGTGGCTGTCAAGATTGACCTTGCGCTGCGCCAAATCACCCTCCTGCGCAGATAGCCTTTCGGCGACAAGCCTTTGCTTCTCTTCAGCTTCGGCCTTCTCGAGGAGGAAGGCTTTCCGCTCCTCGAGAAGTTGCTCCCGCTCCTCCGCCAAGGATCGGAGAGTTTCCTGCCGGAGGCCCCGGAGCTCCTCCGCGCGCTTCTCAATGTCAACCCTCGCCTTCGCAACGAGCGCCTCTCGGGACGCCAGTTTGGCTTGGCGGGCGCAGTAAAGAGACAGCAGCTTCCACAGCAGCCGCTCCTCCTCAGACTCGTCGCTACTGGTGCTTGGCGCGTCGACAAGCGCCATCCCAGCGGAGGCGAGCACCTCTTCGTCGAAGGTTTCTCCTTCGACCGGCGCCCTGGAGCTCGACGCCCAGGGGAGCTTGATGAAAATGCCATCGCCGGCCTTCAGGTAGGCGCCGGGCTGCGGCTCTTCGGAGCCTGGCTCTGCAGCAGCGGCAGAGGGATCGACGGTCGGTGCAGCGCCTGGCGCTCCTGCGGCCTCGGGGCCGTCAGTGCGATCGCCGGATTCCTCGCCAGCTTCTGTGGCGGCAGCCTTGGCTGCCTCTTCGCCGGCGGGATCATCAGCATCGGCCTCTTCTTGAGTGGCGGCGGCGGCGTCGTTGTTGCCGCGCGCGTTCTCCTCGCCAGCGTCCTCGTTGTCCATTGGCTCCGCAGCAGATGGATCTGAGGAACGAAAAAGGGAGAAAAGTCAAGCAAAAATCCAGAAAAGAAAACCAGAAGAAGAAGAACCCAAGGAAAGTTTTCAGGCAAGAAGATTACCTGTGCTAGGATCTGCGGTTGCGGTCTCAACTGCCGGAGGATCACTAGTGCCTTCCCTTGCCGGAGAACTGTCCCTTGCCGGAGAGTTCTCCCTTGCCGGAGAGCGCTCCCTTGCCGGGGACTCCTCCCTTGGCGGCATAGTCGAAGCAGATGGCACTTCGGGAGCAGCTTCCGGGCATTCCTGGTGGGGCTGTTCTGCTCCTACACAAATCAACAGTCAAGATGTCAGTAGAGAAAAGAGCACCCATGCGCGCCCGACAGCAGGGAGTAAACTATAAACTTACGCTGGGGGCTGCGTTGGGGGCTGCTTTGGGGAGTAGTTGCTGGGTCCGTCAAGGTGGTCTCAGACACACCCCCTCCTGACACGGTGGGATCATCTTCGATGACAATCACCGGGGCCTTGGCTCTTTTCGCTGCTCTCTGGGCCAGCGTCCTGAAAAGGAATGGATTCAGATCGAAGCAAGTCAGATACAAGACGAAAGCAACAAGATAGCAAGAATTGAAGAAATACGAGTACAACAAGGGGATCTTACTCTTCTTCTTCATCGTCGGAGCTGAGCGCGGAGAGATCGAAGTCCGGCTCGCCTCCGGTACGGCGAGGCGGAGGAGTAGGCTCCCTAGCCCGCTTGGCAGGGGCAGCAGCAGTGGATCGGGAAGACCCTGCTCCAGTTGCCGCAGCGGCGTGAGGCGCTCCCGCGGCAACGGTGCTTGCCGCGGTAGGGCGTGTCGCGCGGCTCGGTGGCTGTTGACCCGTTTGCCGCCCCGCTGCGTCCGCGGCCTTGCGGAGACGCCTTCTTGGCGGGGCCGGGGGCTCCGCCTGCGGCAAGTTGTCTGAAGGTTCGGGCTCCTCCTCGTCGGGCTCGCTCGGCTCAGCTTCAGGGCCGGCAGGATCTTCCTCGCCGGCAAACTCCTCGCGCTCGGCAAGGCTTGCCGCCTCTGCTGCCTCCGCCTCCTCCACGGTGATCCCGAACTCGCCCGCGGCAGCTGCTGCCGCAGCCTCTTCCGTCCTAGTGGCGATGCGCTGCAGCTCCGCGTCGGTAGTGTCGCGGGTGAGGCTCTTCTGTTCATCAGCGCGGACTGGCACTTCTACCAAGTCGTCGAAGAACGCCCGCACGATGTCATCCGCAGGTTCTTGCCAAGTTGGGGTGATTCCGTGCGAGTCGCACAACGGCATCATCGCGCGGATGCGGTCAAGTGAAGAATTGTTGCACAGCGGAACGACATTCCGCGGCAACATAAATGGGTGTTGAGGGTCGCGCATGAACAGCTCCAGAAGCATCGTGTCCAATTCCAAGACCGTGAAGTTGAAATTGAGGCCCGGGCGCAGCCTCATGATATCCGCCGAGTTCTTGAACTCCCAGGCGGGTCTCCCCCTCTCCTGCAGGGGGGCGATGTGGCGGCGAAGGAAATCTGCGCCAACGGCCCCTACAGTGAGCCCGGAAAGCCTGAGGCGAAGGATCCGGGTGACGGCAATCTTCAGCCTGTCGTCCTCCGGGGCCACATTGCTCCAATCATTGCCGCGCACTATTGGGGCTTGGCGCAGGGCAGTGAACGGCTGCGGGTTCTCCTCGATGATCCAGCACCACTCTGCTCTCCACTCCTCCCACTTGCTACAGAGCTCACCCTCCAGATATGCTTCCTTCTTGCCGACTCTCGAGATCCAAGCAATCCCGCCGACAAGAGGCTCTCCTCTCTCAACCCGAGGCATGAAGAAGTGGCGGAAAAGGGCCATGTTTGGGTGGACTCTGACAAAGTTTTCGCACAGATGTGCGAAAACTGCCATAGTCAAAACGGCGTTGGGGGTGAAGTCAAGGGGGCGGAACCCGTAGGTGTTCATAATGTCGCAGAAGAAATCAGAAAAAGGCGGGCAGAGCCCGCAGTAGAAGAACAACGCGAAGAAGGGGTACCCGCTTGGAGCCAGTTCCGATGCTGCAGCCGGGAGTACCCTCGTGCGCGGATGCGCACGCGTCTCCGTCGACCAGAAGAGGTAGTAGTACTCCCTCAGCTCCTGCGCACCGAGCTGAGGGGGGAAGAGGGCCCGCTCCTTCCGCAGCGCCGCGAGCCGCTGCGCCTCGGCCGACTTCACGCCCTTCCCCTTGTCGGCTTTTGGAGCCATGGCGGAGGTGGTGGGGGAGATCGGCGGCGTTGGTGATGCTGGTGGCAATGGGGGGCGGAGCGTTGCTCTCCTTCGGCTTCAGGAAGAAGGGAGGAGCGGCAGAGATTTTGGAGTTGGAGCAACAGACGGCGAGGTGGGCGAACTGCCTCTGTTTCCTCTGCTTATAAAGAGGGAGGGGCGGACGTTTTGCCCTTCCGAATAAAGAAACCACCCACGATCTCTCCCACGATGCCGCATTCAACGCGTGCCGTTCGAGGAGGGCGCGGTGGATACGGAGCAGGATACGGCGTGACCCAGGCCGCGTGTGCCCGTGCCCTGTTTTGGGCCTGGCCCAACAGCGCTCGGCACCGTGTGTGGCCCAGGCCCAGGGGCTCCTGTCGGTGTACTAGAGTAGGGGTACCCTAGTATCCCGAACTTGTGCACGGGCAGTTGCAGCACCCCGCGGCAAGGCTTGCCGGGCAACCGCCAAGGTCCTCCGTGGTTCCCTTGGAGCCATTCAAGAACAAAGTATTCAAGCAAAGGAGACAAGGCCCCTTCGTGCGATCTGCTCTTCGTGCGATCTCCGCCCCCCCCCCCTGCCGAACCGAAAGGGGCCCGGTCCGCCGGCCCCATAGGTGTTCGTGGATCAGCTTCCCCGACAATAAGAGATCATGATGTTTGAAACCCATGCATGCATGAATATAACTGAGATATGTGTGGTGTCGTTTGGAAACGAGCATGCTATATTGTATACACATTGAACAAGGTGAGACTGATTTGAATTTGAGATATAGATGGCAAGCATCGTTTGGCCACATTGCATCCATGCATGGACACACTATTCAAATTGGAGATGATGGGTGGCTTTCCCATCACATATCTATACCCCCTGATATAGTGTGTGAATAACTTTGAAAGATGGTGTTGGATGAACCCAATCCGACGGTGCATAGATGACAAATCTGAGCACTACTAGCCGTTGGATATCATCCACATTCCACCAGATTTTCCCACATGTACAATATAGAAGACTCCATGGTTGAACTTAAGCATAATGCACAAACCTCAAAACACAAGCACTTCTCCTATGTTCTAGAATCTTCATATCATAATGTCCAATTTTTTTCTAGATGAATTGCCATTATTTGTTTTTACTTTATGCTTTACAACGCACAATTTCATGAACCTTAAAATAGTTTAGCTTTTTATAAAATTAATTAATTTTTAATGAGATGAATTATAAGAATTAAACCAACATCTACATCATACATATATGACTCAAAGCTTACATGCTATAATGTGGTATTTATTCATAATTTGGTTGCCAAATCTCATGTGTGCACACCTGTACCTTACTAGTATAAATGGTGTGTGTGTGTGTTTGTGTGTGTGTGTGTGTGTGTGTTGTGCATGTTAAACACATTGTACATAGTATCACACATGGTTTAGATTCTGAACATCTAGCTAGAGCATACATGTACTATGATTTGAATTCAACATAGAATGGATACATATATTTGAATTCGAGATCGTATGTACATGTAGTTCATATTTATATGGGAATTTACTACTCTCATATTCATGTCATGTGTTGTGAAGATAATATTTAGATGGCTGTATAACTAACTCGAGTACAATCCCATTCAAACAGGGAAAATGTACTCAAATTTAGTCCATGTGCTACATAGTAGGAAATATTTTTTATTGTTGAGGGAAGTGCAAATTGATTTGGTATTATACACGTTAAGCTTGTTGTCCCGATTTTTTTATTTTTTGTTGTTGTTTTTGAATGGCATTTCTAATAATAATATAGTAAAACGGGACATGACTCTCTCTAGTGGGGTGCGAATGGTCTTTTTTGTTTTTGTTTTTTTGTACACGTTAAGCTTGTTCTCCCAAAATTTCAAGCCGCACCTTGTTATGACGAAATTTCAAGCTAGCATCTATGTCTATCGTGTTGTGAAACTCCCGCCTCTTCAACCTGCGCCTTGTTATCCCGAAATTTTAAAATATATCATTCTCTCGTTCTGCTTCAAAAACTCCCTCCATCTCAACCCGCGCCTTGATATCCCAAAATTACAACGCGTGCGAAAACTCCCACCTCCTATGAAATCCCGACACACGAAATTCCCGTGATACCCTTGAACCGAAAGAACCGCCTAGTTCAAATTGGTGGGCGTACTTTCGTAACTTACCCCACATTTTGGACAAGCGCATCTCTAAGCCATGGTTCCACCTCCCATCCCCTCTGCCGCCCCCCATTCATACACCGAGGTTGCAAAAACCCGCGAAGCCCCACACCCTCCTCCGTCCACCACCCAGTCGAAGCCTATTCCCCGATGACATCATCCACCACAGCAGCTCGATGTCCCTCATCCACCACACCGGATGAGGATCCATCATCGATCTCATCGTCCTGCCGGTTCAGCCACCCCGTCCTCCACCTCCAAGGAGCTGCCCCGACGTTCGCCTCGTCTATCACGCCACCTCCATTTACACACCGCCATCTTCACCTGCACCACCGGAAGAGCAGCACCATCACCGATTCCTCGAATGAAGCTGACGCCTAATCGGCGCCACCAAAGAGTTTCTACACTAATCGCTGCATTTTCTTCTTGGTTCCATCTCATGGTGCTTTCGGCGCTCGGTCCCGAGCCGCCATGGCGCGGATCCATGTACGGCGGCATCGCCGGCCACTTCCTCCATGGTGTCTCTCCCTCAGCAGCGACGCAACATTAGTAGGAGTTGTTGCTGCTACTCCGGCTCTCATTGGCACTGCAGCTGCTGCTTCGGCTCTCGCTCGCGCTGCTGCTCTGCTCTTGCTCTCGGTCCCCTACCTGGTCCACTCTTGCTCTTGCTCGCGTTGTTGATCTTGCTTGCGCTGCTGCTCTACTCTTGCTCGCGCTACTGCTGCACGAGCAGCAGCTCCAGCTATCGCTCGAGCTACTCCTGCTGCTACCCGAGATGCTGCTACACGACCAGTTGCCCCGGCTCTCGCACGCGCTGCTGCTTTGGGCGCTGCAGCTGCTGCTGCACGACCAGCTGCTCCGGCTGCTCTTTGCTACTATGTTCCATGCCGGAGCGGCTATCGTAGATCACTGCTACTCTGCCACTAGTGCTCGAGGGGGCAAAACTATTAGTGCACTGCTTTTCTGCTACTAGTGCATTCAGTTTCGACAGCAAAATTCAGTTTTGGCAGCAAAATCCAGTTTCAACAGTAAAATTTAGTTTTGACGGTTAAATTCAGTTTTGGCAGTTAAGTTTAGAGATGGGTGGCTCATGTATTTTACATCTAGCACTTTGTGGTTATGTATTCTACATCATCTATTGGAGATGGTATTAGAATTCCACTCAGGTTTGCGTTGTCTCTCTTTTCCTGCTTCAGCCTCGTCATCGTACAACTCACCGAAACTGCTCCAACGACGAAACCCTCCATCACAGTGGAGCAGTACCCTCAGCTCCATCTCCAGATGCCTAAGATCTTCTTCCCTTGCTCCGACAGCCACATCAGCCGCAGTATCCTCAGTGACCAACCCAATGATGCTGAGATCTACATGGCTTCGCCAAAGAGGTTGTACACTTGTTGCATCACTTTTTTACTCTACATGTTATATATATTGTCCATTGAGCTTGCATAGTAACATGAAATACGATTAGTTTCTCCTACTATATGAAAAGCAATGAGGTACCAGGCAACTTAGCTATCCATGACGGACTCTCTTGAAAGCCATCATTATTTATTTCTTCGTGTTTGAGTTGTGCATTTGTAGATGGGCTGGGGAGTTCAGCTAGTACGGAAGTGGCATGGGTCCAAAGTAGTAGAAGTAGCACAAAAACATTTATGGAGTGTATGATTTTGCTTGTTCAAGCCTGCTTATATAATGGCCACTGCTTGAAAGGAAAAGAGAAGGAAAAACATAGGATTTGGAAGTTTCCTATGGTACTACTATTCATGCATTTGTTTCAAAGGAATGGAGCAAAGGAAAACTGTAGGATTTGTTCCTTTAGTGTCTCCTTCAAAGAAAAACCATAGGAATTTTAATATCCACTTGGCCTCCTTTTCAAATTCCTATTCATGAAGCACAAGACAAAAAGATAGTAGCATAATAGCATTATAACTATACATTTTCTTGTGGTTTGACTTAATTTCACCATGCTTTGCATTCCTGTAATCTTCCAATTCTTGTGAACCAAACACCCAGATTGATAGAAATCTTGTGTTTTAAATTCTCTATTTTGTAGGTGCATTCCTATCATATTCCTATGTATTTCCTATCCCCGCATTGTTAGAATCATCCAATTCAAACAATCCCTTACAAAATTACTTCTGTTATAGATATGTGTCAAAGAAAACCTTGTGTGGTTTATGCCGCTCCTGTTGTGCTATCGTCCACCCTAGCTCAGCTACTCCAACGAAAGAAGGGTTCAGCGCAGCAGGGATCCACCCTCCAGATTGTCTTTTGCCGCCTCAGATCTTCTTCCCTGCCGCTGACAGCCACGACAACTGCATTACCATCATCAACTGAGTAGATGGCCTTGAGGACTACACGGGTCCGCAAGAGAGGACGCACTCTTTTGTGTCTACTTACGTTATGCATCGCTTAATATGGCATGCTACTTTATTGTCCAGTTCACCGATTAGACTCCGAGTCGGGTCCAAACTAATGCTCAAACTTGAGTTTTTACTAGCAATGTGCCCGTGCATTGCAATGGATCCAAAGTAGAATAGTACTTGTTCACAAACTTGAAAGCAAACACTCTTGTTTTGATATACATAGACCACTAAAATATATTACGTTTCACTCAAAATATATTTCTCAGGCTATTTTGATGAGGTGAGGGAGGGGTGTGATTGCTTTCAAGATAAGGGGTTTTCTACAAATTGGAGCAGAGAAGTGGGCTATTGTTGCGAAAATGCCAGAACTTACCTCGCAACCGTTAGATGCAGATCTAATGGTCAGAAATGACGGATGGCAGACACACCATCATCACCAACTGAGTCTTTTATACGAGTAGAGAAATGGTTGTGGGGTACATATTGGGGCCGCAATCAATAGTATCTATCTACTATCTGCTTAATCTTGGGTGTCTACTATGAAGTTCATATTGGGTGGGAAACAAACATTAAAGGAGGCATTATCTGTATTTTTTAACTGAAGCTATTATTTGCCTGCTATCATTAGTTTTGGGTCTATCCACAGGTTGCTACCATCACTCTGGATTTGTGCATGCACTCCTTACATAATCTCACTATGTTTTATTCCTATGCATGTCAGTTATTGTACACAATGCTACTGAACATGTACAACAAAAGAGACGAGGCTTGCCTGGCAATAAAATTTCATGCAGATGTCGCTCCATGGTGGGCGCAAAAGCAAATCCCCCTCCCCCCATTCCAGACTGTAATCAAGAGGAAGATAATTGTTCAAAACGGGATTCAGAGGGAGCAGACCACTCCTATTTACCCCCTGAGGTCTTTTGCTCTAACTTGGCATGCTGATGTTGGTCATATCATGCATATGGTGCCTTGCATTTCTTACTTTATACATAAAATATGTCATCTGCTTAGTTTAGACATGCTTTGTGTGAATGCCATATGTTTAGTTTCTATATCATATTTGTAAATCATGCAATGCCATCTTGTTTAGCCAGGCATCATATATGTGAATTTTGCAATACCATCCTGGTTAGCCAGTCATCTTATATGTGAATTGTATCATGCCATCCTTTTTTATTACGTATTAAATTTGTTAACAATGTTAGTAAATTCAATTACTCTTCCTGTGCATTAGCCATTTGAGACGGTCATGGAAAAATCTGGAGTGAAAACAAGGTCTTCGGAGCAGACAATGGTATCTGACGAAGCGCATGTCTTGCTGGTTACAAATAGCTCCTCAAAGGAGGATTCAGAGACAGATGACGAGCCCTATTCCCCCCCATTCCCCGAGGTGCATGTTCTAACTTGGCAGGTTTATATTGCTCATATGGTGTCTTGCATTGCTATGTCATTTGCTTAGTTTAGACATGCTTTGTGTGAATAGCACATGTAGTGTCTAATTACCATATATGTGAATTATGCAATGCCATCTTGTTGCAAGACATTATATATGTGAATTATGCAATGATATCTTGTTGCAAGGCATTATATATGTGAATTATGCAATGCCACGTTGTTTAGCCAAGCATCATATATGTGAATTATATCATGCCATCCTTTTTTGTATTACGTATTCCATTTGTCGACAATGTTTGTATATTCAACTACTCTTCCTGTGCATCAGCCAGAATTGGTGATGGAAAATCTGGAGTGAAAAGAAGGTCTTCAGAGCAGACAATGCTACCTGCTGAAGCAGATATCTTGCTGGTTACAGATAGCTTCTCGGAGGAGGATTCATAGACAGATGACCAGTCCTATTTTCCCACTGAGGTGTATGCTCAAACTTGGCAGGGTTATATATATATATTACTCATATCATGCATATGTTGTCTTGCAATGCTTAGTTATTACATCATATACATAATATTGAATGCCATTAGCTTTGTTCACACATCATATATGTGATTGCCCTCTGCTTACTTGCTTAGTATATAAATCATATATTTGAATTATATCATGCAATGATGTTTACATAGATAGCATGTATCTGAATTATGGCATGCCAACCCATTTTCTAAAGACATAATATAGTTATATCATCTCATCATGTTTACATAGTCATTATATTTTGAATTATGTCATTCTATCCGTGAATTATATCATGCCATCATGTTTCCATCGACGACATGTATGTGAATTATGGCATGACAACTACTTTAATAGACACATCGTATAGTTATATCATGTCATCCTATTTACATAGTCATCATATTTTAAAGTATGTCATTCTGTTATGTTTAGTTAGCCATCATATATGTGAAATTGTGTCATGCTATCCAGTTTAGTTAGCCATCATATATGTGAAATTGTGGCATGCTATCCTGTTTGGTTAGACAACATAAATGTGAATTATTTCATGCCCTGTTTTCTTCCCTACTATCCATTGCACCTTGTCTATCATACAATGTATGTACATTCAATTACTTTTCTTGTTTATCAGCCATTTGAATTGGAGGGGGTGATGGCAGTATCTATGGGAGTAAAAACACGGTCTTCAGAAAAGATAGTGCTACCCGTTGATGCAGATAGAACCACGGTTGTACCTGCCCAAGAACCAGCCCCACCACATATAACCCAGACTCACACAGATTGTACCCCTACCCAGTTGGACAGAGAACCAGCTACACCCCTCCAACCCTAGCAGATAATAACCCAGTTCCAGTTGACGCAGCATCGTCTCCATCACAGAGCACCCAAACACGAACAGTTAGTAAGGCAACTACAGTGCCCAAAGCACGAGGATCACCACTCCGAACCCCAAGTCAACGCTTAAAGCAGAAGAAGAATTGTTCTCAGGTCAGGTTCCGTAGCTATGGTTCATACTCCTTTTCTCTTGCATCATTGTATTTACTCATAACAACTAATTCCAAATTTGAAGGATGCAATTGAAATCCAATGGCGCAACAGGTATGTTTAAAACCTGTTTCTTTAACAGGTTTGTTGTTGTAACTTGCTCTAAGTTGATTTTAGTTTCAATTGAATAAAGAAGTATGTTCTCATGCCATGCACATTACAAGTGTTGTTAGTGTTGTGTAGTTTCCCACACTTATATTCTTTCTATGCTGCTTTGTCTTAAACAGATATGATTTGAACTATCTCTATCTTGATTTGGCAACATAAACTAGAATGATATAGACCATACAGTGACCATAGCATATATATATGTTTGTTTCATGTTGTTATCCTGTCCACCTTTCTACTGAACTGGTTTACCAAAATGAGTTTCATATACAACATGGTAAACCTATGATGTGTCTTCTTTCTCTTTTAGAATGCGGACAAAATATTGGAGAAGAGTACCCTGTTATGCAATGGTAAAGGAAGTAATACAGATAAGGTTCAAGATAGTGAGACATCCCTATTGGTCTCCAAGAAAGCTGATAAAAACTATCTTGAAGATAGTGAGACAACCGCAAAGTCATGTCTTGATGTAGTGTTCGAGTTACTGGCCACTACTGCTGGCACAAGCTCATCAAACTCGCTGCCTGAATCAGTTCTGCTTCCCGAGTCTCAACTTCAAGTTGAAAGACATCGATCAGATATGCTGCGACGGGAAGCCGAAGGACTGAGGAAGTCCCTGCAGAATTCAAATGCATACTTCTGGTGCAACAGCAAGAGCTGGAGGACTTAAGTGCCAAACAAGAGAAAGCTAATAAATTTGCCAAGCGTCTTGTCAGCATGGTGGTCATCCAAGATATCGTTTCTTGAGCTCTTCTGAAGTGGTTTCAGTTCTGGACTTGTTTTGCTGCCGCGTTTATTTGCACTGGTGGCCAATTCACACGCCCAATGTATGTAATATGCTGCTTTATTCCCCATATTCGCACTGGTGGCGAACTTTGATGCCCAGTGGATGTAATATGTGTAATAGTCGTAATAGCCTAGCGTAAGTTGCTTGCTTATTTTCTCCTTATTGTCTTGTTCATTTGTTTGGTTGTCGTCACTACAGTTATTTTTTTGCGGTTCCGCAGTGGCCACAATAAAATATTTTTAAAAACTAGGCCACAATAACCATGGGAAACATATGGACCATTGTAACCATGGTCCCGCTACCTGCTGTGGTGACCATGGGCCATAGGATCCATGGGCCTTCTACGGGTCGTAGAAACAATGGGCCTTCTACGGGCCGTAGAATAAATGGGCCTTCTACGGGCCAATCGATTGCCCAAACATGAGATGTCCTTATTCATGGACCATTAAGTGGACCGCAATATGGGCCGTAAATGGGCTAGAATCGTTAGTTTATGGCCCGAGCATAACGGGTCCTTAACGGGCCGATATGTATAACGGGCTTAATTCTATCGACACGCAACGGGTTGCTAATGGGTCGTATTTGATGGCGTTATGAAAATAGCCCAACGGATTAACGGGCCACAAACGGGCCAACTGTAACCACGGGCTGGATTTAGCCCTCAAGTGAAACATGCCAGTTATGGACCGTAAGTAATCAAAGGTTGGAAATGACCCAAGAACAAATGGGCCCTTAGAAGGCCGGAAGATAATATGGGCTGGAAACGGCCCAGCAGAATAATGGGACGTTAATGAGTGTAAAGCTATACACTGTTCATTATGGGCTAGTTTCACCACGGGCCTTTAATGGGCCCAGATTTCGAAGGGCCTCATTTGGGCCGAAAAAAATCATGGGCCATACATGGGCCGAAAGTTACAACGGGATGGAATCATATTAGACAACCCAAATGACGCTATTATGCCAAATTCGGATAGGCCATAATGGGTCGAGTTAGTGGGTTGTAAATGGGTTATATGCGAACAAGTCGTTAACACGCTTTCCATGGGTCGGGCCGCCACCTTTTGACCAAGTCAAACGGGCCGGCCTTTTAACCTGAATGGTCCACTGTTGGGCTGGGCCACATGTTGACTTATTATAGGCGCATCCCGTCCATTGGCTGGATGACATATGTCCCAAGGTTGAGCTGACACGTGGATCCTCCGGCGAATCAGAATTTTACACGTGGAAAATCCTCATTGGTTAGGGCTGTTAACGGGTTATCGTATCCAAACCCGGACCCAAAAGCATAACAGCGACCCGTTACGATTGATGCCACGTGTCGGTTACCCTTGAAGAAAGCACTTCCATGACGCGCCATTTATCGTCATGGAAGTGGACACTTCCATGATGGTAATTTTGGTATTATCATGGAATACTTTTACGATAGCACAGGTATGACTATCTTGATTCTGTCATAAAATCGTCATGGATGTACATGCATGATAGAAAACATGACCTACTATGACAAACACGTATCATCATGGAAGTGTATTTTTTTTGTAGTGCAATATAGGAGACACCACTCTCCAAAAGGTAATAGATGTTTTGCTTGATGATGAACTCATTGCTCTTGTGCTTCAAAAGATAGTCTCCTCAACACGCAATCACTCTCTCATAGATTTGGTATGGTGGTGGGAGGAGTGGAGTGGACAGCAACATGAGGGGGCTAGAAATCAAGGATCTAATGGTTGGACTAGAATGTCTTGATCTCAACACAAGTGTAGGTGGTTCTCTCTCGGAAGATGGATATGGGAAGCGTAGTTTCGTCTTGGTTGCTCTCTCTGAGAGTAGGTGGTGTGGGTGGGGTATATATAGCCATCACCAAAGATCAAGCTATTACACACATTTATGCACAACTTGGTGAGACCGAAAGTAAATCTCGGAGGCACTTATTAGTGTAAAAGATTCGAACGTTAGATGTTTCGGTGAGACCGAATAAATCCACTCGGTGGCTCCAATATGTGATAACCTAAGCAGATTCCTCATCTCGGTAATTCTGATCGGTTTCACTCAGTGATTCGAAAGTGAAGTCGATGGGTTACACAAATTGGCAGCTGCACTTCGGTGGGACCGAATGCCATCTTAGTGGAACCGAGTTTCTAGGGTTTAGGTTGTGGCTCTTCCTGGTCTATCTCGATGGGTCCGGGTGTACGTGTTTCGGTGGCACCGAGAATGGCTTTAGAGTTTTTGACACATTGGATTGTGAGAATGTGGTTGATTGCTTTGGAGCAATATCTTCAAGCACTTGAGAAAATGACTCATGATCATAAACTCATCCCCTTTTAATAGTATTGGCTTTCCTATGGACTCAATGTGATCTTTGATCACTTAACTAAAAATGTAGAGTCTTGGAGCATCTGTCAATGCTTGTCCTTTGTAGCTTGAGGGGTCACATCTCCATCCATCTACATGCCTAGGTTGAACATTTCCTAAAATATACTTGAGGAAAACATTAGTCCAACAACATGTATGTATACATGAATTACCAAAACCATTGAAAGGATCGAGAAGAGGTGTCTAGAGGCAGAGGGGTGAATAGACTCTAAGCAAGAAAAGTTGTAGTTTTTAATTTCTTAAAGTTGAAGTGGAGTTTTGGCCCAAGTTTAACATTCACAATACATATCAAGCAAGCATGCAAAGAGTATATGAGCAGCGGAAAGTAAAACATGCAAATTGCAAGAATGTAAAGGGATGGGATTGGAGTGTGCAAACGCAATTTGGAGACATGGAGATTTTTGAGCCGTGGTTCCTATAGGTGGTGCTATCGTACATCCACGTTGATGGACACTTCAACCCATGAAGGGTAACGGTTGCGCGAGTCCATGGAGGGATCCACCCACGAAGGGTCCATGAAGAATCAACCTTGTCTATCCCACCATGGCCGTCGCCCACGAAGGACTTGCCTCGCTAGGGGTAGATCTTCACGAAGTAGGCAATCTCCTTGCCCGTACAAACTCCTTGGTTCAACTCCACAATCTTGTCGGAGGCTCCCAAGTGACACCTAGCCAATCTAGGAGACACCACTCTCTAAGAAGTAACAAATGGTGTGTTGATGATGAACTCCTTGCTCTTGTGCTTCAAATGATAGTCTCCCCAACACTCAACTCTCTCTCACAGGATTTGGATTTGGTGGAAAGAAGATTTGAGTGGAAAGCAACTTGGGGAAGGCTAGAGATCAAGATTTATGTGGTAGGAATGGAATATCTTGGTCTCAACACATGAGTAGGTGGTTCTCTCTCAGAAAATGAATGCTGGAAGTGTAGGCACGTTTTGATGGCTCTCTCCATGAATGAAGAGTGGCTGGAGGGGTATATATAGCCTCCACACAAAATCTAACCGTTACACACAACTTACCAAACTCGGTGGGACCGAATCGTGAAACTCGGTCGGACCGATTTAGGAATAATGTGACCGTTAGGATTTTCGGTGGGATCGACATGTCAACTCGGTGGGACCGATATGGTTAGGGTTAGGGCATAACGTAATCTCGGTGAGACCGATTACACAAACTCGGTGAGACCGATTTTGGTAATTGACACAAAGAGGGTTGGTCAGGCAAACTCGGTGGGACCGATTCGCTCATCTCGGTTAGACCGAAACGTTACGAAAGGGAACAGAGAGTTTGCATTGTAATCTTGGTAGGACCGATTACTCAAACTTGGCGAGACCGATTTTGGTAATGGATACACACAGAGAGATACAATCCCATCTCGGTGAGACCGAGATCCCTATCGGTGAGACCGAAAAGACTAGGGTTTGTGGCAGTAGCTATGACATCTGAACTCGGTGGCGCCGGATAGATGGTTTCAATGGGGCCGAGTTTGAATTTTGGTTTAGGTCATATGTGGATGTGAGAAAGTAGTTGAGGGCTTTGGAGCATATCACTAAGCACTTTGAGCAAGCAAGCCATTAAGCAACACCTCATCCCCTCTTGATAGTATTGACTTTTCCTATAGACTCAATGTGATCTTGGATCACTAAATGTAAAATGTAGAGTCTTGTGCTTTGAGTTTGAGCCAATCCTTATGTCCTTGGCATCTTGAAGGGGTTCCACATCCTCTAGTCCATGCCACTCCATTGTTGAACTTATCTGAAACATACTAGGTAAAAGTATTAGTCCAACAAGAGATATGTTGACATAAATTACCAAAATCACCCAGGGAGCAGTTGTGCTTTCAACCACCAAGGGAGTAAATGTGCTTTCAGATGTGCATAAGATCTATATTAGCTTTGTGCTCTCTAGTTTATATAGAAGGAGAGACTGTAAGATGGTTTCTATGGTGTTATAATTGTTACCATTGACGGTTGCAAGAATTGTTCTATCTGGAGATCAAATGTGCTCATCTTATTGTCTTGAATACTCCATTATTAGATTTGTTTGCTTGAATCTATGCAATTCATGCTTACTTCTATCTATACTTGTTGCATTTGCATTCATCCTGGTGAGCATACCTCACACCTGGTGCACTAGGGAAAGCACAACGTTTGTTACCTAACGCTTTCTGCAGGTTTATATCTTTCCACTAGTGGTATCATGTTTGGATCATGCTCATTGCGTGTGTGTGCATTGTTGTGTGTTTATTCTAGTAGTATTCCTTGTTGTTTACCTAACACTAGGATACATCTTCGTGTTTGCGTACCTCAACTGTATGAGCTCTAGCAGTTGTGGTGTTT
>NC_057801.1:556617942-556647927 GCF_018294505.1 Triticum aestivum
ATCGGTACAGCCGGTGCTCACACGGATGCATGACATATAGCTAGGGATAAATAGATTATAATGGATATTGTACATGAGTATAGTAAAAATAGAAAAGAAAAACAAAGAAAGTGCATGGTAACAACTAGTTCACAATAGTGTAGATAGTGATAATATATAGGCCGAGTTAACAAACTAATTTAGATTAGAAGTTGTTCAATCTGAAGAAAAAAATTCTCGGGCTATGTTTGAAGTTTTGAGTTGAAAATTTCCATAATTTAATATATTGCGCTCTTGCTATTTGATAGTCACCTGGAAAAAAATCGGTTTAGTCTTTTATTTATTTATTTTTATGTGTGTTTGTTTGTTTCTTTACCTTTCTTTTTAGTTGGTTTTTCATTTTCTTTATGTGTATGTGTGAATGTTGCGTGTGCGTGAGTATATAATATGTGTGTGAATTATGTTAGAGTGTGAAATTTGCACTATTATATATTTATTGTTGCATTATAGAAAAGTGTAACTTTTGTAGATATTATGTGCAATTTTTTATTATCATCTTAAGTTTTTTTATTTTCTTTCTCCGGCTATACCAATGCCACTAATTCATTATTTCCTTGAAAACTCCATTTTTTGTGAAAATTCCTCTATTATATATTTATTTTACATTTTACAAAAAGCGCATTTTTGTGTGATTTTTATCATTATTTGTTTTATTATTTTATTGTTTTGTTCTTCTTTTATGGTAATACTAGTGTGACTAATTTATTCTTACTTAGAAAACTTCATTTTATATTTTTTTATTCTTTATGTAGTACAACATATTATATATTAGTATAAGGAGAAAAAGAAGGGTTGAGAACGAAAAGAAGCACACGCTAAGCAGATCTTTACCAAAGCCATATATCTATGAGTATCCAAACCAATAATTTTCAAGCACCTGAGATTACACGATGTGCTGCTGTTGCTGCTACTGCTGCTGCGAGTGCCCTCGATTCACTGCACATGTGGTCTAGTAAGAGAGACGAGTACAGAAGGATGGATGACATGCCTGAAAGAAATAAAGTCATTTTAGAAGCAGCGGCTGGGCCTATATGTTGAGTCTACATGCTGAGTTGGACGTGCCTGAGCTCCACGCGTGTGTCCATCCGTACTTTCACATACGTGGCTTGATTTGATTGGAATAAAATAAGGTTCGAGCCCACCCCACTAAAATCAGGAGATGGTCAGATTAAAAAGGAAAAGGGAAAAAAACAGCCGTAGTATGATGTGGGAGTACGAATGAAAGCATGAGAAGAAAGCAGGCAAGCCGTATCCGTCAAAGCCAAGGCAAAGGCCAATTCCACGAAGACCTCATGTACGGCTGCAATGAACACGACGATCGAACACGTTTTGCCATTTCCGATCACAAACAGAGATCGACCGAACACGTTATGGCATTTCCAATCACACACAAAAATCGATTTATCGACATTGTCCAGTGTACATGCGTCCAAATACGTACTGCCTACCCAACCACAGTTGTACACGGAATGGAGACACCTAATTTTGTGTTCTTTTTTTGCTAATCATACAAAGGGCTTCTTCTGGTACAGAAATGCACAGGACTTTTCAAATGTTTCTTTTCTTTTCCCTTTGAACATGTCTTTTGACAGAAATTGCTAGTACTTACAGTGGTTACTTCATATAGTAGTATTCTTCTCATTATTGCTGGCAACGCTGTAGATTACAGTGGCTCAACGAAAATAACCACCGGGGTTACATGCAGATGCTATAAAACCACGAAGGCTATTAATGCTCTAGTTATGATTGAATGATTTTTGTTTGATACTATGTTTTAAACAGAACCACGGCATGCTTAAAATAAGCTTGATTCCCTATTAGAGATGATAATCAATAATTAGTTCATATTTATCTAGTACAGTACTCGCAGAGTGGCAGCGAATTATAAAGAGGTGAGGAGTTAGACCACCGGTTTAGAAAATCTTTCAAAAGACATTTGTGCCATGCAGCCCTTGGAGCATCTTCAGCCGCGCCCCAACAGACCCTCCACGGGCGTTTTTTCGCGCCAGCGCCGAAAAATCTCCCTAGTCGCGTCCCCAGGACGTCGAATTCCGCCGGCTCGGCGCGTTTTTGCGCCCAGCAATCGCAGGCCGAACTCGGCGCACTGGGTGGCGCTCGGGGGCTCCGGCGCAAGGAAAAGCGCTCCTGGGGCCACATTCTCAGGCGAAAAGTCAAGCCACTCGTCCAGATTCGCCTCCGACCCCCCGCGCTCGGCCGCCACCCTGCGCCACCCTGCCGATCCCGGCGCCGTCCACCGCCCACCGCAGCTAGGTAGATCATTTCCTGCCG
Source organism: Triticum aestivum (assembly GCF_018294505.1). Taxonomy (NCBI): domain Eukaryota; kingdom Viridiplantae; phylum Streptophyta; class Magnoliopsida; order Poales; family Poaceae; genus Triticum; species Triticum aestivum. Next base: position 556,620,271 of record NC_057801.1, read on the forward strand.
GAAAAAAGAAGGGGATTCACCGAGGCAGCCTCTCCGCCGCCGTCCGGGCACCTTTTCCGGCGTTCCGGCCGCGCAGGGCCTGTACACCGGCGGGTTTGCGCCCACCTCGCCCGCAAAATGTTCGGTCCGGCCCGGCGATGGACTCCGAAGATGAGGAGGCGCTTGCAGCGTTGCTGGAGGAGGAAGCCGAAGCCGACGTCCAGGAGTAGGAGCATCTCATGGTGCTCGCCGCCCTCGCCGGCCTGCTCGCGAGCAGTGAAAAGCCGCAGCGAGGTGGCACGGCGTCTGGGCGGGTGAAAGCAAAGAACCGGCATCGTCTGGAAGGCTACTGCATGCTCTACTCAGACTACTTCGTCGACGCTCCATTGCACGGTGAGAAAAAAATTCGGCGCCGTTATCGGATGAGCCGAAAGCTTTTCCTCGGGATTGTGAATTCCATCCAGGAGTTTGATAGCTACTTCAAATGCAAGATGGATTGCACCGGCACACTTGGATTTATCTCGATCCAGAAGTGCACGACAGCTATGAGGATGCTTGAATACGGAGCTCCCGGTGATTCACTCGACGACTATGGGCGCATGGCCGAGTCCACCACGATTGAGTGTTTCTACAAGTTCTGCAGGGCAGTGGTGGCAGTGTTTGGACCGCAGTACTTGCGAACACCCAATGCGAAAAGACACTGCTCGGATCTTAGCATAGAATGCAGCAAGAGGATTTCCTGGGATGCTTGGAAGCATCGACTGCATGCATTGGAAATGGAAGAACTGTCCATTTGCTTGGCAGGGGTTGTACGAAGGCGCCAAAAGCGGTTGCAGTGTAGTACTTGAGGCAGTGGCCACACATGACCTCTGGATTTGGCACTCTTTCTTTGGGATGCCAGGAACTCACAATGACATCAACGTCCTGCAGTGCTCCCCCGTCTTTGCCAAGCTTGTTGAAGGTCATTCTCCTCCGATGAACTTCGAGGTCAATGGGCGGCAGTACAACAAGGAGTACTATCTAGCTGATGGCATCTATCCGAGATGGTCGATATTTGTGAAGACCATCTCAAACCCTGTGCCAGGAGGCAAGAACGCCTAGTTTGCGAAGGTTCAGGAGGCTTGCAGGAATGATGTCGAGCGGGCATTTGGTGTGCTCCAATCTCGATTTGCTGTTGTCCGGTTCCCTGCTCAGACCTGGTCGAAAGATCAAATGTGGGAGATCATGACTTGATATGTCATCTTGCACAACGTGATCATTGAGAGCGAGCAAGAAGAACCAATGTTTGACACTAAACCATATTACAGGCAGGGTCCTCTTGCCCAAGTTGATCACCAGCTACAGGCAAACTGGACTGACTACCTCAATATGCGTCAGGAGATCTGAGACCCACAGGTGCATCAAGAACTGCAACACGATCTGGTGGAGCACCTATGGAGGCTCAAGAGCGAGGCTTGGGCGACGCGGGAATGACGTGTGATGAAACTTGAGTTTTTATTTGTTAAACTATATATTTTTTTATTGAACTATTTGTTGAACTATTTGATTTATGTGATGAAACACGCTGAAACACACCGAACCATGCCGAACTATGTGACGAACTAATTGATTTCTATCTGTATGTGAAAATTCACGCCGAAACACGCCGAACCGCGCCGAATATGGGCCGATTCACGCGGATATTGGGCCGTTTTTGGACATAATTCGGCCGAACACTGGACCGAAATCGGCGCCTGGGGGCGACCTGGGGGGCGACGGCTGGGTGTCGAACCACCCCCAGCGCTGAGTTTATCATCGGCTCACTCCCAGGCCGCTCTTTTTCGGCACCCTGAGGGGGCGAACGGCTGGAGATGCTCTTACGTAGTTCACAGCGAAAAAGAGTGAGCATATATACAACGAGAGATCATACAATAGACGTTGGATAATCCGACCAAAGGTCATTTGCAACAACAAAAGTGAGATAACATATTGAGTTTTGAAATATAAGAGGATAGGCATTAATAAGTTGACTGCGTAGGAGTACGAAGACAATTTTTATCTTCGCGTTGGCATTACAATTAGAGAAAAGTATGTTTTTGGTCTCTCAAATTTCCCAAAAGTCTACATTTGGTCCCTTAAGAATTTTTCGGCGACGTTTGGTCCCTCAAATTTCAAAACCAAAAAGTCCAAAACCAGTTTTGACAAGAAAACTTGCCTCATGGAAGCTATTTTCCTTGTTCAAAACACGAAAATGAATTGCACATGCAAGGTGGCAGGTTTCTATTGCTGCAGTAGATCGGGGATGAGGTGAGAGCAATGTTCGTGGGTTCCTGTCGCCCGTGTAGGGGGGGCGCTCCCATCTCTCTGTCATCGGTGTTGCTGCAAATCAAAGGGCGGGGCAGTGTCACAACCCTCTCTAGGGTCACCGGCGCACACCAGCACGGCCATCGGCGCGAATGGATCTGAGGCATGCCTGCGGCGCCTCACAACCGCGGTGGATCCTCCACCAGCAGGAGGAGCGCGGCCAGCACAGTGCCTCGCGTCGATGTGGGGGTCCAGCAAAGGTGTGGTCGATGATGCCCTGGCTTTTGACGAATCCAAGCAACTCCCGAGGGCTCGCCAGAGTAGGGATGCGACAGAGAGAAGGGACGGGAGGGGCGATGCAGGCAAGGTCTGGTGGCGCGGTGCGATGCGGCTGCCCGGCGGCGCTCGATAGGGGTAGGGGCAGGTGCAGGTCGATGCCGCATCTAGAGGACAAATAAACGAGGACATGTGGCTCATTCTCGTTTCTAAATCTGGTTTTGGACTAATTTTGTCTAGTTTTAAAACTTGAGGGACCAAATGTCAGCGAAAAGTTCTGAAGGTACCAGATGTATACTTTTAGGGAATTTGAGGGAGGAAAAACATACTTTTGTCTTACAGTTAAGGGTGTCCGCATCAATAATGCTCATATCGGATTTGTTATTTGTATATTATATAAGAGTGTTTGTCACACATTAAAATAGCAATGTACTTGTCTATTTGTATTACGTTCCCTATGTGCTAAAGTAAATTTGTTTATTTATGTCTCTAATAAGGTTGTTCGATTGTGGTGAGCTTAACTACCAAGAAGACGAGATGAGGAAACAGCCCTTGTGTTGTCCCTAGGGCGGGCGACCCACAAGCACACAAACCCTAGCCACCGGTACCCACCGCTCCTCCCCTCCTTCCCTCGTGGCCAGAGTAATTCATCGGGCTAGGCCCAGGTGGCCAACGGCGATTGCAGGGGATCACCTCCCTCTCGTGGCAATCGGGTGGTGTGGGGCACCCAGGCTCACGGGGCCGCGTCTCCTATCTTATACATGACGACTGCTCCCATAGGAGGCATATGACGGTAGCTTGGGCTTGATGGGAGTGTGCGGTGGTGCTGATGTGGAGCCGTTGAGGGCTGGGTGGTGATGTGCGGAACCTCTGTGTGTGAGTCGTTCTCCGGCCAGATCCAATCGGATGTTGTGCTATGGGCCAGTGTGCATCAGCCTCTCTATTGGATGTGGACCACGACGTCAAGGTGCTCGCCTTACACATGTGCGGTGGCCAGCCGATGGCACTACGGTCCAGGACTTGGTGGTGGTGATCCAGATCAGATTGAACGGATGGTGGTGATTGCAAATTATATTACTATGAATCCTACGGCTCCATGATGGTGGTGGTCATCTAAAGGTCTTTCGGAGGGTTCATCCCTCTTCATCCGGTGGTTAACTTTGATGGTGAGATACGAATTATGGACGATGGCTTGATGTAAAGGGATGGTTGTGCAGTGGCGGTGGTCATGTCACATGTAGCTGTTGGGATCGCGAAAAAGTAATGGTGACAACACATGAGTGATTTCAATGGTGGTGCTACTCGAGCACCTGGTCACGAGCTGCGGGGCGAAAGTCTAGGCCAGACCCGAGTGGTTATACCTGGCAATGGTGATGTTTTTCTTACATTGTTAACTTGTCGAAGGCATTGGTCAGATATGCTCAGACTGATTCTTCAGGGTGAAAACCAAAATCCTGGCCTTATGGTTGGCTTCGGTGGTGGTTGCGCTTGAGTGTTGCTCCCTTCTAAAGGTATTGTTGTTACAGAACCTCATCGTCCATGTGGTGTTATGAGATGGTTGGTGCGGATAATGTCATTGTTCGGAGATCTGCTTGCTTTAGGGCTATTTTATTTTTTCCTCGCCTATGCATAGCTTTGATCTTATATGACTTTGCTAGTTGCCATCGTGTATGTGAGTTTGTGTTAACTGTGTGCATCCTAGCAATGCAGAGGCCGGGTGTGTGCCTGTTGTGTTATGTATCTTCTTGAAGTTTTATTTTGAACCAATAAAATCCCCCTTTGTCGAAAAATGGTTGTTAATTCTACACATGGATAGAAGTGTGGGATATCTTAAGTTGCCTCGAAACAATTTTGGTGTAATCCAAATTTGATAGAATAGGAAAAGAGAAAGGGGAAGCAGCGTCGAGGCTGAGACGGGGGCGACTCGGATAACTGTGGTGTGCCCAACAAGGACAAGCTTGGTGGCGAAGGCGAGAAAATAGGCTAGCTCTTATCACCACTCATATTAGATATCTACCTCGCCAAAGGCGGGGACAATGGAGTGAGCGGAGACGTCACAACCGGAGCCCTACGAGGTAGGCGTATGGTCAGGATGAAGAAGAAGACGAGGAGGTCGGATGAGAAGAGTTGGGGATTGTACCTTCTACATGGCCCACCCTCTCCCTCAATCCACTTTAATAGTATATTCAATACAGGCACAAATGCCCGTGCATTGCAACGGGGGACATTGTTACATGTCTTGATGTCCTTTTTGCATCATGTTTTCCTACGGTTATTTATTATGTTTTGGATCATTATTTCACTTTATGATGCTATTCTAATGCCTTTTCTCTCTCTTATTTTGCAAATTTCACATGAAGAGGGAGATTGCTGACAGCTGGAATTCTTGACCTAAAAAAGCTACAACAAAGTTGTGTTGGGGAACGCAGTAATTTCAAAAAAAATCCTATGATCACGCAAGATCTATCTAGGTGATGCATAGCAATAGGGGGAGAGTGTGTCCACGTACCCTCATAGACCGAAAGCGGAAGCGTTATGTAACGCGGTTGATGTAGTCGAACGTCTTCGCGATTCAACCGATCAAGTACCAAATGCACGGCACCTCCGCGATCTGCACACATTCAGCTTGGTGACGTCCCTCGAACTCTAGATCCAACTGAGGCTGAGGGAGAGTTCTGACAGCACGACGGTGTGGTGACAGTGATGATGAAGTTAACGGCGCAGGGCTTCACCTAAGCACTACGACGATATAACCGAGGTGGAAAACTGTGGAGGGGGCACCGCACACGGCTAAAAGATCAACTTGTGTGTCTATGGGGTGCCCCCTGGCCATGTATATAAAGTAGGGAGGGAGAGAGGAGGTCGGCCAGGTTGGGCACGCCAGGGGGAGTCCTACTTGGACTCCTAGTCCAAGTAGGATTCGCCCCCCCCCCCTTTTCCTTTCTTCCACCGGGGGAAAGGGAAGGGAGAGAGAGGGAGAAGGAAAGAGGGGGGCCGGCCCCCTCCCCTAGTCCAATTCGGTTTCGGCAAGGGGAGGGCACGCCCCTCCCTTGTGGCCTCTCTCCTCTACTCCAATAAGGCCCAATAGGCCCATTACTTCTCTCGGGGGGTTCCGGTAACCTCCCGGTACTCCGGAGAAATGCCCGAACCACTCGGAACCATTCCAATGTCCAAATGCAACCTTCCGATATATGAATCTTTATGTCTCGGCCATTTCGAGACTCCTAGTCATGTCCGTGATCTCATCCGGGACTCCGAATAAACTTTGGTCATCAAATCACATAACTCATAATACAAATCGTCATCGAACGTTAAGCGTGCCTTACCTTACGGGTTCGAGAACTATGTAGACATGACCGAGACACATCTCCGGTCAATAACCAATAGAGGAACCTGGATGCTCATATTGCTTCCTACATATTATATGTAGGTCTTTATCGGTCAAACCGCATAACAACATATGTCGTTCCCTTTGTCATTGGTATGTTACTTGCCCGAGATTCGATCGTCGGTATCATCATCCCTTGTTCAATCTCGTTACTAGAAACTTTCTTTACTCGTTCCATAATGCTTCATTTCGCAACTAACTCATTAGTCACATTGCTTGCAAGGTTTATAGTGATGAGCATTAGCGAGAGGGCCCAGAGATACCTCTCCGAAAAACGAAGTGACAAATCCTAATCTTGATCTATGCCAACCCAACAAACACCTTCGGAGACACCTATAGAGCATCTTTATAATCACCCAATTATGTTGTGACGTTTGATAGCACACAAGGTGTTCCTCCGGTATTCGGGAGTTGCATAATCTCATAGTCTGAGGAACATGTATAAGTCATGAAGAAAGCAATAGCAATGAAACTGTATTGATCATAATTCTAAGCTAATGGATGGGTCATGTCCATCACATCATTCTCCTAATTATGTGATCCCGTTCATCAAATGAGAACACATGTCTATGGTTAGGAAATATAACCATCTTTGATTAACGAGCTAGTCAAGTAGAGGCATACTAGGGACAATATGTTTTGTCTATGTATTCACACATGTACTAAGTTTCTGGTTAATACAATTCTAGCATGAATAATAAACATTTATCATGAAATAAGGAAATAAATATAACTTTATTATTGCCTCTAGGGTATATTTCCTTCAGTCTCCCACTTGCACTAGAGACAATAATATAGTTCGCATCGCCATGTCATTTAACATCAATAGTTCACATATGTATGTGATTAACACCCATAGTTCACATCGTCATGTGACCAACAACCAAAGGGTTTACTAGAGTCAATAATCTAGTTCATATTGGTATGTGATTAACACCCAAAGAGTACTAAGGTGTGATCATGTTTTGCTTGTGAGAGAAATTTAGTCAACGGGTCTATCACATTCAGAGACGTATGTATTTTGCAAATATTTTATGTCTACAATGCTTTGCATAGAGCTACTCTAGCTAATTTCTCCCACTTTCAATCTGTATCCAGATTGAGACTTAGAGTCATCTAAATCAGTGTAAAAGCTTGCATCGACGTAACTCTTTACGACGAACTCTTTATCACCCCCATCACCGAGAAACATTTCCTTAGTTCTCACTAAGGATAATTTTGACCGTTGTCCAGTGATCTATTCTTAGATCACTGTTGTACCCCCTTGCCAAACTCATGGCAAGGTACACAATAGGTCTGGTACACAACACAACATACTTTATAGAACCTATGACTGTGGCATAGGGAATGACTTTCATTCTCTTTCTATCTTCTGCCATGGTCGGGCATTGAGTCTTACTCAACTTTACACCTTGTAATACAGACAAGAACTCCTTCTTTGATTGATCCATTTTGAACTCTTTCAAAAACTTGTCAAGGTATTTACTCTTTGAATAATTGTATCAAGCGTCTTGATCTATCTCTATAGATCTTGATGCCCAATATGTAAGCAGCTTCATCGAGGTTTTTCATTGAAAAACTCTTATTCAAGTATCCCTTTATGCTATCCAGAAATTCTATGTCATTTCGAATCAATAATATGTCATCCACATATAATATTAGAAATGCTACAGAGCTCCCACTCACTTTCTTGTAAATACAGGCTTCACCACAAGTCTGTATAAGACCATATGCTTTGATCACACTATCAAAGCGTTTATCCCAACTCTGAGAGGCTTGCACCAGTCCATAAATGGACCACTGGAGCTTGCATACTTTGTTAACACCCTTTGGAATGACAAAACCTTCTGGTTGCATCATATACAACTCTTCTTCTAGAAATCCATTCAGGAATGCAGTTTTGACATCCATCTGCCCGATTTCATAAAATATGGCAACTGCTAACATGATTCGGATGGATTTAAGCATCGCTACAGTTGACAAAATCTCATTGTAATCAACACCTTGAACTTGTCGAAAAACCTTTTGTGTAAAGTCGAGCTTTGTAGATAGTAACACTACTATCAGTGTCCGTCTTCCTCTTGAAGATCCATTTTTTTTCTATGGCTTGCTGATCATTGAGAAAGTCCACCAAAGTCCACACTTTGTTCTCATACATGGATCCCATCTCAGATTTCATGGCCTCAAGCCATTTTGCGGAATCTGGGCTCATCATCGCTTCCTCATAGTTCGTAGGTTCATCATGGTCTAATAACAGGACTTCCAGAATAGGATTACCGTACCACTCTGGTGCGGATTGTACTCTGGAAAACCTACGAGGTTTAGTAATAACTTGATCTGAAGTTTCATGATCATCATCATTAGCTTCCTCACTAATTGGTGTAGAAATCACTGGAACTGATTTCTGTGATGAATTACTTTCCAATTCGGGAGAAGGTACAATTACCTCATCAAGTTCTACTTTCCTTCCACTCACTTCTTTCGAGAGAAACTCCTTCTCTAGAAAGGATCCATTCTTAGCAATGAATATTTTGCCTTTGAATCTTGTGATAGAAGGTGTACCCAATAGTTTCCTTTGGGTATTCTATGAAGACGCACTTCTCCGATTTGGGTTCGAGCTTATCAGGTTGAAGCTTTTTCACATAAGCATCGCAACCCCAAACTTTAAGAAATGACAACTTTGGTTTCCTGCCAAACCACAGTTCATAAGGCGTTGTCTCAACGGATTTTGATGGTGCCCTATTTAAAGTGAATGCAGCTGTCTCTAATGCATAACCCCAAAATGATAGTGGTAAACCGGTAAGTGTCGGTGTGAAAATCGGCAGATCTCGGGTAGGGGGTCCCGAACTGTGCATCTGAGGCTAATGGTAACAGGAGGCGGGGGACACAATGTTTACCCAGGTTCGGGCCCTCTCTATGGAGGTAATACCCTACTTCCTGCTTGATTGATCTTGATGAATATGAGTGTTACAAGAGTAAACCTACCACGAGATCATAATGGCTAAACCCTAGAAGTCTAGCCTATGAGATTATGATTGTCCTCCTACGGACTAAACCCTCCGGTTTATATAGACATCGGAGGGGGCTAGGGTTACACAAAGTCTATTACAGATAAAGGAATCTACATATCTGAATCGCCAAGCTTGCCTTCCACGCAAAGGAGAGTCCCATTTGGACACGGGAAAAAGTCTTCTGTCTTGTATCTTCATAGCCCAACAGTCTGGCCCATGTATATAGTCCGGCTGTCTAAGGACCCCTTAATCCAGGACTCCCTCAGTAGCCCCGGAACCAGGCTTCAATGATGATGAGTCCGGCGCGCAGATTGTCTTCGGCATTGCAAGGCGGGTTCCTTCTCCGAATACTTCTAAGTACCTCACTTAAAGAGCGGTATTCGGCTTTCCATTTAAAGTCGTGCTCCTCGGCTTCTGCACCTTCATGATTTCAGCTTCCACGTGTCGAGTGAATGCGAGAGGTCGGGGCATTTTTTCATTTACCACCCTGACCCCATGAGAAAATTGTCTATTTAAGGAGACGGGAATCTTCAGATCCAATCCACACCATCTCCCCTAATCGAGGAATCCTCAGAGCTTGCCCGCGGAAACCACCCCAACATGGCTAGTGCACCCAGCTCTTCCTCCCACTCTCACGGCCCCAAACAGGGTGATTGGGTAAAGTGTTCCGTATCCCACGACCAACTGGTGAAGCTGCAGACCCAGGGATTTCTTCCCCCGCAGATCTAGTCCCCATTTGAGCCGGATTGGCTTCTTTCAACGATGGGGAGCAGGCGGAGAAGTTCCCCAACCCATCCAGGGGGGAACGAGTATGTTTTGTTCCCTATTTGTTGAGAGGCGTTGGATTTCCAATCCATCCATTCCTCCGAGGGCTTCTGGAGCACTATGGCCTCCAACTGCACAACTTTACACCTGCCTCCATCCTACATATTGCGGGTTATGTTGCTCTTTGCGAGCTATTTCTGGGTTGTGAGGCCCATTTTGAGTTATGGAAGAAGTTGTTTTGCCTCGTCCCTTGTAATCAGGAGGGGCAATATTCCAAGTGGGCGGAGACGAGATATGGCGCATCGCCGGGACCGGATACTTATCCGGTACGCCGAAGAAGGCATCCGAAGAATGGCCTTCCGAATGGTTTTATGTTGAAGACGTATCCCTTCCTGATCCAATCCGGAGGGGTCTTCCTGAATATTCAAGTACTCCATTGAAGAAGCGCTTCAGCTGGCGTCCTCGGAGCCCCAGGGAGGAAGATAGCATGGAAGTCCACCAACTGATGAGAAAGATAAAGACGCTCGCTCAATCCGGATTGTCGATAGTTGAGGTTATGGCGATATCCATAATGTGAGGGGTTCAGCCACTCCAATACCGCGGGCGCCCTATGTGGCAGTTCAATGGAGAAGATGATGCCACCCGCTATGGTCTAAAGGGTCTGGACACTTCCGCTGCTTTGGCGAAAATATTGTCCGAATTATACAAAGGGGAGGAGGAGGAGTTCATCCACATTAAGCCCAGGGATGGATTTTCCATGTACAACCCTCCTAGCTGGGTGAGTTTCCGTCCCACTACTCTACTCCATCAACTCCCTGAATCCTTTTTCATAAATATTAATCCGTCATTTATAACAGGAATGGCGGAAAGTCACCAGGGAGATCCACAGCCCCGCACCACATCTAGAGGACCACAACCAGGCCCTTGATCCCGAATTCGAAGAGGATCCGGATATATTAGTGGAGCTCGGGGAAGGGGTGTTTTACCAGGCGAGCTATGACGGCACCGAAGTGGCCATCATTGCTGACTATCCCGGTCTCCTCCCTGCGTTGCATGTAAGTAATTACGAAACTTGTCCTTTGGGAGAAATCCCCCTTCCGCCTTGCCCACCGCACTATATTATGCTCTAAAGGGGAGGCGATCGGCGCGCCATGCTGCACCTGAGGTGACGCGCAAGAAGGCGGCGCCAGAAGGCTTTTTCATTCATAACATAACCCTTAGGAACAACAGGTAAAACATAATCATTGGGGGGACGTTCATCATCACTATCATCAGTAATAGGATCTTCAGTAATATCATTCCCCCTAACTCTAGCAAGTTGTTCATCAAGAAATACACCTAATGGCAAAGTAGTATCACGCACAGAAGTAGTTTCATCATGCATAGCAGAAGTGGTATCATCAATAACATGCGACATATCAGAATTCATAGCAGTAGCGGGTTTAGGTGTCGCAAGCCTATTAATAACGGAAGGAGAATCTAGTGCAGAGCTAGATGGTAGTTCTTTACCTCCCCTCGTAGTTGAGGGCAAAATAGTAGTTCGATCGTCTTTCAAGTTCTTCATAGTGATCAACAGATATAAATCCCAAGTGACTCAGAGAATAGAGCTATGCTCCCCGGCAACGGCGCCAGAAATTAGTCTTGATAACCCACAAGTGTAGGGGATCACAACAGCTTTCGAGGGTGAAGTACAACCCAAATGTCCATGGGGCCGGGGTGATATACAAGAAGGGAGGGGAGGGGTCAACCGCGTGAGATATCAATAGAGACAGATACAGGTAAGAGCTCTACAAGCGTACAAGCACTGGGATATGGGGCTGGAAGATGGTGCGAGGAGCCAAGTGTAGGGAGACTATGAAGGAGTGCACAAGTGCGAGATTGATATTTAAAAAGAGCGGCCGAGAATGTGCGCGGTTGCGCGCAGTGGCGGAGCCATGAAAATTAAATGAGATAGGGGGCCAAGCATGGCTAATCCTTTACGGGGAGGGCCAATTCATCAACTTAAATCATTTTACCAACAATTGATCTACTGATCACATTCATATTACCCTCAATATATAGTGACGTTAGGGGGGCAGGGCCCTTGCTGCCCCCTATCTTCGCCACTGTGCGCGCGTCTGAGAGATGAAGCGGAAGGCATGGATGATGAGAGGGAGATGATGGATAGATAATGTGGGTGAATTAGCTATGTAATCCTATAGAGAGAGGTAGATTGATTGATGTGTACGTGAGAGAGAGGGTGAGACCTGACTAGATATATAGATCGGTCGATTTGTGTGGAAAACTGGGAAAGACCTAGCTATATATTGATAATCCCCAAGTGCAGGGAATCATCATAGCAATTTCCAAAGGTGGAAGTGATAAGCATGGAGTGTCGAACCCACAAGGAGCTAAAGGCAAGATCAATATTCTCTCAAGTCCTATCTGCCACTGATACGACTCTACGTACATCGAACATTTGCTTCCAACTAGAAACGAGAAATAAAACTACGTTGTGGGTATGAAGAGGATAACTTTGTGTGATATCGAAGAGATAAAATATAAAAGTAGGTGTTGTTATCATAAATTTAGAATATATTACTAAATATTATAAATAGCGAGTGTGGAATAATGATGGGTCAGTGTGCGGAATTATCCTAGGAAATTGTTAACAAGACTGGTAATCACTATTGCAATTTCATATGAGGGAGAGGCATAAGCTAACATACTTTCTCTTCTTGGATCATATGCACTTATGATTGGAACTCTAGCAAGCATCCGCAACTACTAAAGATCATTAAGGTAAAACCCAACCATAGCATTAACATATCAAGTACCCTTTATTCCCATACGCCATGACCCAGTTATCCGTGTTTATGCTTCTGTCACTCAAGCAACGCAGACAATAAGTAAACCATGGACATATTGCAACACCCTACAGCGGGAATCCCTCACGCTTGCGCGAAACAGAGGGCACAATAGGACAACACCAAAATAAATCATACAACTCATACCAATCTAGATCATCAATCAACCCAAAGACAAAGGATATCTACTCAAAACATCATAAGATGGCAACACATCATTGGATCATAATATGTGGCATAAAGCACCATGTTCAAGTAGGGATTATAGCGGGGTGCGGGAGAGTGGACCGTGTAAAAGAGATGAGGATGGTGATGATGATGGTGATGTTGATGAAGACGATCACCACGGCAACGATTCCCCTCCCGATGGCACTCCGGTGACACCGAGAGAGAGGAGGCGAAGTTCTCCCCCTTGTGCTTCCTCCTCCATGGCCTCCCCCTGGATGGGGAGAGGTTCCCCCTCTGGTCCTTGGCCTTCATGGAGATGATGGCCCCTCCGAGATCCTTCCCCCATGGCCTCCGGTGATGATGGCCCCCTCCGGCAGGGTGCCAGAGAGGGCCTAGATTGATTTATCGTGGCTACAGAGGCTTGCAGTGGTGCAACTTCCGATCTCGGTTATTTTCTGGAGGTTTCTGTATTTATAGGAATTTTTGGCGTCGATCTCATGTCAGGCGGGTCCCCGAATCGTCCACGAGATAGGGGCCCATGCCCAGGGGGTGGGCGCGCCCCCCACCCTCGTGGACAGCCGGGACTCTTCTGGCCCAACTCTTTTACTCCAGGGGCTTATTTTGGTCCATAAAAAATCATCAAATATTAGCACGTCAATTGGACTCCATTTGGTATTTCTTTTCTGTAAAACTCAAAAACAAGGAAAAAACAGAAACTGGCACCGGGCTCTAGGTTAATAGGTTAGTCCCAAAAATCATATAAAATATCATATAAATGCATATAAAACATCTATGATGGATAATATAATAGCATGAATACTTCATAAATTATAGATACGTTGGAGACGTATCAGCATCCCCAAGCTTAATTCCTGCTCGTCCTCGAGTAGGTAAATGATAAAAGAAATAATTTATGAAGTGTGAATGGTAGAAGGTGCACAAGTCTGATCAATGATAATTTCAATCACCTTTTCTATCATCATTGTATATCAGAGCAGTATCTCAACTCTTAAAACTTCTCATGATCAAGTAACAAGCTATTCACATGTTAAAGTATAGATCATAAACTTTCTTGAAAACTAATAAACCATGCTCTTAGCCATCAAACAATTGCAATTCATCTTATTTTCAGGAAGGGTCTATGTAAGAGCTTTGATTCAGCAAATTCCACATACTCAACTATCATTTAATCTTTCACATTTGCTAACACTCACGTGATATTTATGGGTTCAAAGTTTTAAACGGACACAGAGAAAGATAGGGGCTTATAGTTTCGCCTCCCAACCTTTTACCTCAAGGGTAATGTCAACAATAATACTTTATGAAAACCTACATCCAAGTGGATATATATATCCGGATCGCTCCAACACAAAGTGCTTGCCAAAGGAAAAAGTGTAAAAAGGAAAGGTGATGATCACCATGACTCTTGTATAAGGGTAGAAGATAAAAGTAAAAGATAGGCCCTTCGCAGAGGGAAACAGAGGTTGTCATGCGATTTTAAGGTTGGATGCACAAAATCTTAATGCAAAAGTGAAGGAAATATGCCCTAGAGGCAATAATAAAGTTATTATTTATTTCCTTATATCATGATGAATGTTTATTATTCATGCTAGAATTGTATTAACCGTAAACATAATACATGTGTGAATACATAGACAAACATAGTGTCACTAGTATGCCTCTACTTGACTAGCTCGTTGATCAAAGATGGTTATGTTTCCTGACCATAGACATGAGTTGTCATTTGATTAACATGATCACATCATTAGGAGAATGATGTGATTGACTTGACCCATTCCATTAGCTTAGCACTTGATCGTTTAGTACGTTGCTATTGCTTTCTTCTTCGTGACTTATACATGTTCCTACAACTATGAGATTATGCAACTCCCGTTTACTGGAGGAACACTTTGTGTGCTACCAAACGTCACAACGTAACCGGGTGATTATAAAGGAGCTCTACAGGTGTCTCCAAAGGTACATGTTGAGTTGGCATATTTCGAGATTAGGTTTTGTCACTCCGATTGTCGGGGAGGTATCTCTGGGCCCTCTCGGTAATGCACATCACTATAAGCCTTGCAAGCAATGTAGCTAATGAGTTAGTTATGGGATGATGCATTACATAACGAGTAAAGAGACTTGCCGGTAACGAGATTGAACTAGGTATTGAGATACCGACGATCAAATCTCGGGCAAGTAACATACCGATGACAAAGGGAACAACGTATGTTGTTATGCGGTTTGACCGATAAAGATCTTCGTAAAATATGTAGGAGCCAATATGAGCATCCAGGTTCCGCTATTGGTTATTGACCGGAAACGTGTCTCAGTCATGTCTACATAGTTCTCGAACCCGTAGGGTCCGCACGCTTAAAGTTTCAATGACGGTTATATTATGAGTTTATGAGTTTTGATGTACCGAAGATTGTTCGGAGTCCCGGATGTGATCACGGACATGACAAGGAGTCTCAAAATGGTCGAGACATGAAGATTGATATATTGGAAGCCTATATTTAGATATCGGAAGTGTTCTGGGTGAAATCGGGATTTTACGGAGTACCGAGGGGTTATGGAACCCCTGGGGGCTTAATGGGCCATAGTGGGCCTTAGTGGAGAATAGGAGAGGAGGCCAGAGCAGGGTCGCGCGCCCCTCCCCCCTAGTCCGAATAGGACAAGGAGAGGGGGCGCCCCCCCCCCCCTTTCCTTCCTCTCTATCTCTCCTCTTTCCCCCTTCTCCTAATCCAACAAGGAAGGGAGGGAGTCCTACTCCCGGTGGGAGTAGGACTCCTCCTGGCGCGCCTCCTCCTGGCCGGCCGCACCTCCTCCCCTTGCTCCTTTATATACGGGGGCAGGGGGTCACCCTAGACACAACAACAACATATCATTGATC
This sequence comes from Triticum aestivum, assembly GCF_018294505.1. Lineage (NCBI taxonomy): Eukaryota > Viridiplantae > Streptophyta > Magnoliopsida > Poales > Poaceae > Triticum > Triticum aestivum. The sequence continues at coordinate 556,635,877 of NC_057801.1, forward strand.
TCTTAGCCGTATGCGGTGCCCCCTCCACCATAGTCCTCCTCGATAATATTGTAGCGGTGCTTAGGCTAAGCCCTGCGATGGTAGAACATCATCGTCGTCACCATGCCGTCGTGCTGACGGAACTCTCCCTTGACACTAGGCTGGATCGGAGTTCGAGGGACGTCATCGAGCTGAACGTGTGCTAGAACTCGGAGGTGCCATGCTTTCGGTGCTTGATCGATCGGGCCGTGAAGACGTGCGACTACATCAACCGTGTTGTTCTAACGCTTCCGCTTTCGGTCTACGAGGGTACATGGACAACACACTCCCCTCTCGTTGCTACGCATCACCATGATCTTGCGTGTGCGTAGGAATTTTTTTGAAATTACTACGTTCCCCAACAGTGGCATCCGAGCCTGGTTTTATGCGTAGATGTTATATGCACAAGTAGAACACAAGTGACTTGTGGGCGATACAAGTCATACTGCTTACCAGCATGTCATACTTTGGTTCAGCGGTATTGTTGGATGAAGTGTCCCAGATCGACATTACGTGTACGCTTACGCGAGACTGGTTCTACCGACGTGCTTTGCACACAGGTGGCTGGCGGGTGTCAGTTTCTCCAACTTTAGTTGAACTGAGTGTGGCTATGCCCGGTCCTTGAGAAGGTTAAAACAACACTAACTTGATGAACTATCGTTGTGGTTTTGATGCATAGGTAAGAACGGTTCTTGCTCAGCCCGTAGCAGCCACGTAAAACTTGCAATAACAAAGTAGAGGACGTCTAACTTGTTTTTGCAGGGCATGTTAGGATGTGATATGGTCAAGACGTGATGTTATATTTTATTGTATGAGATGATCATGTTTTGTAACCGAGTTATCGGCAATTGGCAGGAGCCATATGGTTGCCGCTTTATTGTATGCAATGCAATCGCCCTGTAATTGATTTACTTTATCACTAAGCGGTAGCAATAGTCGTAGAAGCAATAGTTGGCGAGACGACAACGATGCTACGATGGAGATCAAGGTGTCGCGCCGGTGATGATGGTGATCATGACGGTGCTTCGAAGATGGTGATCACAAGCACAAGATGATGATGGCCATATCATATCACTTATATTGATTGCATGTGATGTTTATCCTTTATGCATCTTATTTTTCTTTGATTGACGGTAGCATTATAAGATGATCTCTCACTAAATTTCAAGGTAAAAGTGTTCTCCCTGAGTATGGACCCTTGCGAAAGTTCTTCGTGCTGAGACACCACGTGATGATAGGGTGTGATAGGCTCTACGTTCAAATACAACGGGTGCAAAACAGTTGCACATGGGGAATACTCAGGTTATACTTGACGAGCATAGCATATATAGATATGGCCACGGAACACTAAGACCGAAAGGTCGAGCGTGAATCATATAGTAGATATGATCAACATAGTGATGTTCACCATTGAAAACTACTCCATCTCACATGATGATCGGACATGGTTTAGTTGATTTGGATCACGTGATCACTTAGATGATTAGAGGGATGTCTATCTAAGTGGGAGTTCTTAAGTAATATGATTAATTGAACTTAAATTTATCATGAACTTAGTACCTGATAGTATTTTTGCTTATGTTTGTTGTAGATAGATGGCTCGTGTTGTTGTTCCGTTGAATTTTAATGCATTCCTTGAGAAAGCTAAGTTGAAAGATGATGGTAGCAATTACATGGACTGGGTCCGTAACCTGAGGATTATCCTCATTGCTGCATAGAAGAATTATGTCCTGGAAGCACCGCTGGGTGCCAAGCCTACTACAGATGCAAATGACGACATTAAGAACGTCTGGCAGAGCAAAGCTGATGACTACTCGATAGTTTAGTGTGCCATGCTTTACGGCTTAGAACCGGGACTTCAACGACATTTTGAACGTTGTGGAGCATATGAGATGTTCCAGGAGTTGAAGTTAACATTTCAAGCAAATGCCCGGATTGAGAGATATGAAGTCTCCAATAAGTTCTATAGCTGCAAGATAGAAGAGAATAGTTCTGTCAATGAACATATACTCAAAATGTCTAGGTATAATAATCACTTGATTCAACTGGGAGTTAATCTTCCTGATGATAGTGTCATTGACAGAATTCTTCAATCACTGCCACCAAGCTACAAGAGCTTCTTGACGAACTATAATATGCAAGGGATGGACAAGACTATTCCCGAGCTCTTCGCAATGCTAAAAGCTGCGGAGGTAGAAATCAAAAAGGAGCATCAAGTGTTGATGATCAATAAGACCACCAGTTTCAAGAAAAAGGGTAAAGGGAACAAGAAGGGGAACTTCAAGAAGAACGGCAAACAAGTTGCTGCTCAAGAGAAGAAACCCAAATCTGGACCTAAGCCTGAGACTGAGTGCTTCTACTGCAAGCAGACTGGTCACTGGAAGCGGAACTGCCCCAAGTATTTGGAGGATAAGAAGGATGGCAAGGTGAACAAAGGTATATGTGATATACATGTTATTGATGTGTACCTTACTAATGCTCGCAGTAGCACCTGGGTATTTGATACTGGTTCTGTTGCAAATATTTGCGACTCGAAACAGGGACTATGGATTAAGTGAAGATTGGCTAAGGACGAGGTGACGATGTGCATGGGAAATGGTTCCAAAGTCGATGTGATCGCGGTCGGCACGCTACCTCTACATCTAATTTTGGGATTAGTTTTAGACCTGAATAATTGTTATTTGGTGCCAGCATTGAGCATGAACATTATGTCTGGATCTTGTTTGATGCAAGACGGTTATTCATTTAAATCAGAGAATAATGGTTGTTCTATTTATATGAGTAATATCTTTTATGGTCATGCACCCTTGAAGAGTGGTCTATTTTTATTAAATCTCGATAGCAGTGATACACATATTCATAATGTTGAAACCAAAAGATGCAGAGTTGATAATGATAGTGCAACTTATTTGTGGCACTGCCGTTTAGGTCATATTGGTGTAAAGCGCATGAAGAAACTCCATACTGATGGACTTCTGGAATCACTTGATTATGAATCACTTGGTACTTGCGAACCGTGCCTCATGGGCAAGATGACTAAAATGCCGTTCTCCGGAACTATGGAGCGAGCAACAGATTTGTTGGCAATCATACATACTGATGTATGTGGTCCAATGAACATTGAGGCTCGCGGCGGGTATCATTATTTTCTCACCTTCACAAATGATTTAAGCAGATATGGGTATATCTACTTATGAAACATAAATCTGAAACATTTGAAAAGTTCAAAGAATTTCAGAGTGAAGTGGAAAATCCTCGTAACAAGAAAATAAAGTTTCTACGATCTGATCGTGGAGGAGAATATTTGAGTTACGAGTTTGGTTTACATTTGAAGCAAAGCGGAATAGTTTCCCAACTCACGCCACCCGGAACACCACAGCGTAATGGTGTGTCCGAACGTCGTAATCATACTTTACTAGATATGGTGTGATCTATGATGTCTCTTACTGATTTACTGCTATCGTTTTGGGGTTATGCTTTAGAGACGACCGCATTCACGTTAAATAGGGCACCATCAAAATCCGTTGAGACGACGCCTTATGAATTTTGGTTTGGCAAGAAAACATAGTTGTTGTTTCTTAAAGTTTGGGGTTGTGATGCTTATGTGAAGAAACTTCAACCAGATAAGCTCGAACCCAAATCGGAGAAATGTGTCTTCATAGGATACCCAAAAGAGACTATTGGGTACACCTTCTATCACAGATCTGAAGGCAAGACTTTTGTTGCTAAATTTGGATCCTTTCTAGAGAAGGAGTTTCTCTCGAAAGAAGTGAGTGGGAGGAAAGTAGAACTTGATGAGGTAACATTACCTGCTACCTTATTGGAAAGTAGTTCATCACAGAAACTGGTTCCTGTGACAACTACACCAATCAGTGAGGAAGCTAATGATATTGATCATGAAACTTCAGATCAAGTTACTACCGAACCTCGTAGGTCAACCAGAGTAAGATCCGCACCAGAGTGGTACGGTGATCCTATTCTGGAAGTCATGTTACTTGACCATGGCGAACCTACAAACTATGAGGAAGCGATGATAAGCCCAGATTCCGCAAAATGGCTTGAGGCCATGAAATCTGAGATGGGATCCATGTATGAGAACAAAGTATGGACTTTGGTTGACTTGCCCGATGATCGGCAAGCCATCGAAAATAAATGGATCTTCAAGAAGAAGACTGACGCTGATGGTAATGTTACTGTCTACAAAGCTCGACTTGTTGCGAAAGGTTTTCGACAAGTTCAAGGGGTTGACTACGATGAGACTTTCTCACCTGTAGCGATGCTTAAGTCTGTCCGAATCATGTTAGCAATTGCCGCATTTTATGATTATGAAATATGGCAAATGGATGTCAAAACCGCATTCCTGAATGGATTTCTAGAAGAAGAGTTGTATATGATGCAACCAGAAGGTTTTGTCGATCCAAAAGGTGCTAACAAAGTGTGCAAGCTCCAGCGATCCATTTATGGACTGGTGCAAGCCTCTCGGAGTTGGAATGAACGCTTTGATAGTATGATCAAAGCATATGGTTTTATACAGACTTTTGGAGAAGCCTGTATTTACAAGAAAGTGAGTGGGAGCTCTGTAGCATTTGTGATATTATATGTAGATGACATATTATTGATTGGAAATGATATAGAATTTCTGGATAGCATAAAAGAATACTTGAATAAAAGTTTTTCAATGAAAGACCTCGGTGAAGCTGCTTACATATTAGGCATCAAGGTCTATAGAGATAGATCAAGACGCTTAATTGGACTTTCACAAAGCACATACCTTGATAAATTTTTGAAGAAGTTCAAAATGGATCAAGCAAAGAAAGGGTTCTTACCTATATTACAAGGTGTGAAGTTGAGTCAGACTCAATGCCCGACCATAGCAGAAGATAGAGAGAAAATGAAAGATGTTCCCTATGCTTCAGCCATAGGCTCTATCATGTATGCAATGTTGTGTACCAGACCTGATGTATGCTTAGCAATAAGATTAACAATGAGGTACCAAAGTAATCCAGGAGTGAATCACTGGACAGCGGTCGAGAATATCCTGAAATACTTGAAAAGGACTAAGAAAATGTTTCTCGTTTATGGAGGTGACAAAGAGCTAGTCGTAAATGGTTACGTCGATGCAAGCTTTGACACTAATCCGGACGATTCTAAATCGCAAACAGGATACGTGTTTATATTGAACGGTGGAGCTGTAAGTTGGTGCAGTTCTAAACAAAGCATCGTGGCAGGATCTACATGTGAAGCGGAGTACATAGCTGCTTCGGAAGCAGCAAATGAAGGAGTCTGGATGAAGGAGTGCATATCTGATCTAGGTGTCATACCTAGTGCATCGAGACCAATGAAGATCTTCTGTGACAATACTGGTGCAATTGCCTTGGCAAAGGAATCCAGATTTCACAAGAGGACCAAGCACATCAAGAGACGCTTCAATTCCATTCGAGACCAAGTCCAGGTGGGAGACATAGAGATTTGCAAGATACATACGGATCTGAATGTTGCAGACCCGTTGACTAAGCCTCTTCCACGATCAAAACATGATCACCACCAAGGCTCCATGGGTGTTAGAATCATTACTGTATAATCTAGATTATTGACTCTAGTGCAAGTGGGGGACTAAAGGAAATATGCCCTAGATGCAATAATAAAGTTATTGTTTATTTCCTTATATCATGATGAATGTTTATTATTCATGCTAGAATTGTATTAACCGGAAACATAATACATGTGTGAATACATAGACAAACATAGTGTCACTAGTATGCCTCTACTTGACTAGCTCGTTGATCAAAGATGGTTATGTTTCCTGACCATAGACATGAGTTGTCATTTGATTAACGGGATCACATCATTAGGAGAATGATGTGATTGACTTGACCCATTCCGTTAGCTTAGCACTTGATCATTTAGTATGTTGCTATTGCTTTCTTCTTCATGACTTATACATGTTCCTACAACTATGAGATTATGCAACTCCCGTTTACCGAAGGAACACTTCGTGTGCTACCAAATGTCACAACGTAACTGGGTGATTATAAAGGAGCTCTACAGGTGTCTCCAAAGGTACATGTTGAGTTGGCGTGTTTCGAGATTAGGTTTTGTCACTCCGATTGTCGGGGAGGTATCTTTGGGCCCTCTCGGTAATGCACATCACTATAAGCCTTGCAAGCAATGTAGCTAATGAGTTAGTTACGGGATGATGCATTGCATAACAAGTAAAGATACTTGCCGGTAACGAGATTGAACTAGGTATTGAGATACCGACGATCGAATCTCGGGCAAGCAACATACTGATGACAAAGGGAACAATGTATGTTGTTATGCGGTTTGACCGATAAAGATCTTCGTAGAATATGTAGGAGCCAATATGAGCATCCAGGTTCCGCTATTGGTTATTGACCGGAAACGTGTCTCGGTCATGTCTACATAGTTCTCGAACCCATAGGGTCCGCACACTTAAAGTTTCAATGATGGTTATATTATGAGTTTATGAGTTTTGATGTACCGAAGATTGTTCGGAGTCCCGGGTGTGATCACGGACATGACGAGGAGTCTCAAAATGGTCGAGACATGAAGATTGATATATTGGAAGCCTATATTTCAATATCAGAAGTGTTCTGGGTGAAATCGGGATTTTACCGGAGTACCGAGGGGTTACCGCAACCCCCCGGGGGCTTAATGGGCCATAGTGGGCCTTAGTGGAGAAGAGGAGAGGAGGCCAGGGCAAGGCCGCGCGCCCCTCCCCCACTAGTCCGAATAGGACAAGGAGAGGGGGCGGCGCCCCCCCCTTTCCTTCCTCTCTCTCCCTCCTCTTTCCCCCCTTCTCCTAATCCAACAAGGAAGGGAGGGAGTCCTTCTCCCGGTGGGAGTAGGACTCCTCCTGGCGTGCCTCTCCTGGCCGGCTGCACCTTCCCCCCTTGCTCCTTTATATACGGGGGCAGGGGGCACCCTAGACACAACAACAACATATCATTGATCTCTTAGCCGTGTGCGGTGCCCCCCTCCACCATAGTCCTCCTTGATAATATTGTAGTGGTGCTTAGGCGAAGCCCTGTGACAGTAGAACATCATCATCGTCAACACGTCGTCGTGCTGACGGAACTCTCCCTCGACACTCGACTGGATCGGAGTTTGAGGGACGTCGTTGAGCTGAACGTGTGCTAGAACCCGGAGGTGCCGTGCTTTCGGTGCTTGATCGGTCGGGCCGTGAAGACGTACAACTACATCAACCGCATTGTTCTAACGCTTCCGCTTTCGGTCTACAAGGGTACGTGGACAACACTCTCCCCTCTCGTTGCTATGCATCACCATGATCTTGCGTGTGCGTACGGATTTTTTTGAAATTACTACGTTCCCCAACAAAAAGAACGTCACTTTAAATTGCCTCTTATGATAGAGACCTTTATTATGCAGTCTGTCGCTTTTATTTCTTCCCTATCACAAGTTCGTATAAAGCTTATTTTCTTTGCACTAATAGATCATACATATTTAGAGATCAATTTCTATTGCATGCACCGATGATAACTTACTTGAAGGATCTTACTCAATCCATAGGTAGGTATGGTGGACTCTCATGGCAAAACTAGTTTAAGGGATGTTTGGAAGCACAAGTAGTATTTCTACTTGGTGCAAAGAATTTGGCTAGCATGAGAGGGAAAGGCAAGCTCAACATGTTGGATGATCCAAGACAATATAACGTTTCGGATATAGGAAAACATATCCCATTAAGTTGTCTTCCTTGTCCAACATCAACCTTTTAGCATGTCATATTTTAATGAGTGCTCACAATTACAAAAGATGTCCAAGATAGTATATTTATATGTGAAATATCTCTTCCTTCAATATTCTTTCATGAATTGTTCAAGTGACCAATTCTGCGTTTGCTAACTTTCAATAAGTTTACTACCTATACTTATTCTATGTGAAGTCATTACTCCCCATGGTATAAGCATATGAAACATATATAAATTCAGATTTATGATATTCAATTCATTAAACCATTTACTCATAGGATATACGTGAAGCACGTGAGTAAATGACAAACTACTCCAAAAAGATATAAGTGAAGAACACTGAGTAGTCAAATAATTAACTAGCCATGGGAGGATTCTTTTTCACTCAAGATTTCAGATACAATGATTTTATTCAAACAGCAAGTAAAATTGAAAATACTCTCCAAGCAAAACACATATCATGTGACGAATAAAAATATAGCTCCGAGTAAAGTATACCAATAGTTTTGAAGACGAAAGAGGGGATGCCTTTTGGGGCATCCCCAAGCTTAGGCGGTTGAGTCTTCCTTGAATATTACCTTGGGGTGCATTGGGAATCCCCAAGCTTAGGGTCTTTCCGCTCCTTATTCTCCTCATATCAATATCTCACCCAAAGCTTGAAAACTTCAATCACACAAAACTTAACGGAACTTCGCGAGATAGGTTAGTATGATAAAGAGTAAACCATTCACTTTGGTACTGTCAAAGACAAGGTTCATAATTGTACTCGCACAATGCCTACTGTACCATATCATTTCTACAATTTATATTGAGAAATATAAGCCATAGAAACTAGAAAACAAGCAAACTATGCAATGAAAACAGAATCTGTCAGAAACAGAACAGTCTGTAATGATCTGAACAACAACCATACTTCTGCTACTCCAAAAATTATGAAATAAATTGGTGGACGTGAGGAATTTGTCTATTAATATTCTTCAGAAAGAATCAACTCAAAATCACTCTTCTGTAAAAAATGGCAGCTAATCCCTTGAGTGCAAAGTTTCTGTTTTTTACAGCAAGATCACATTAACTTTCACCCAAGTCTTTCCAAAGGTATTACTTGGCAATTTATTGAAACAAAAGCTAAAAAACAATATTAATACAGTATCTTAATCATGTAAACATACAAATACAGCAAGTGTAGATATTGGGTTGTCTCCCAACAAGCGCTTTTCTTTAATGCCTTTTAGCTAGGCATGATGATTTCAATGATGCTCACATAAAAGAAAAGAATTGAGACATAGAGAGAGCATCATGAAGAATATGACTAGCACATTTAAATCTAACCCACTTCCTATTCCTAGGGATTTTGTGAGAACATAATTTATAGGAAAAAGAATAAACTAGCATAGGAAGGCAAAACAAGTATAACTTCAAAACTTCAAGCACATAGAGAGGAAACTTGATATTATTGCAACTCCTACAAGCATATATTCCTCCCTCATAATAATTTTCAGTATCATCATGAATGAGTTTAACAATATAACCATCACATAAAGCATTCTTTTCATGATCTAAAAGCATAGAAATTTTACTACTCTCCACATAAGCAAAAATTCATCTCATTCGGAATAGTGGGAGCAAACTCAACAAAATAACCGTCATGTGAGGCATAATCCAATTGAAAATTAAAATCATGATGACAAGTTTCATGGTTAACAATATTCTTTATAGCATACATGTCATCACATTAATCATCATAGATAGCAACTTTGTTCTCATAATCAATTGGAACCTCTTCCGAAATAGTGTAATAATTACTAACTAAAGTTGACACTCTTCCAAATCCACTTTCATAAATATCACACTAAGATTCAATACCCTCCAAAATAGTGGGATCACTAATTCCTAAATTTTACACTCTTCCAAACCCACTTTAGATGATAGTATTATTCATACTCCAAAAGATATAAGTGAAGATCATGGAGAATTCTACAATTAATATAGACTAACCAATATCCAAGCTCAAAATATATAAGTGAAGCACACGAATCATTCTGTAAAACCATACTCAAAAGATACAAGTGAAGCACATGAAGCATTCTATAAATCAACAAAGGGATATCTCATACTAGCGTGGTTCCTAAAGAAAAAGAAAAACACAAGGGACACAAATCATGTGAACAAAACAAAAACCGAGGTATAACGATAATTTTTGAAGAAGAAAGATGGGATGCCAACCAGGGCATCCCCAAGCTTAGATGCTTGAGTATCCTTGAAGTATTTACTTGGGGTGCCTTGGGAATCCCCAATCTTGAACTCTTGCCTCTCTTTATTCTTCTCACATCGGTAATTCCTCGTTCTTCAAACACTTCATCCACACAAAACTTAACAAAAACTTTGTGAGGTCCGTTAGTATAATAAATCAAATCACTACCTTTAGGTACTGTTTCAAACTCATTTCAATTTAATATTATCACTTTATCTACTGTATTCCAACTTCCCCATGGTTCATACCCCCCAATACTACCCATGGATTCATCAAAATAAGCGAACAACACATAGAAAACAGAATCTGTCAAAAACAGGATAGTATGTAGTAATGTGCAAAAAGTTTCAGACCCATTTGACCTTCCAGTAAAAAATGTAAAATCACGCGCTACAGCCAAAGTTTCTGTTTTTGTTCTGCACATAATAAACAAGCAATCTAATCATCCTAAAACCAAAGCTTGGCAATTAATTTTATAATACAATGGATATATAAAAGGGGGTAATTATTTAAAGAGAAACTTCCATGAAAAATTCTACATTGTTTCCGTGAGCATGAACACAAGTGCTCAAGGTCGACCCTCACTTCTTCAATGCATAACTTTCCAATCACTTCTCTTTTTGAAAAACTTTTTTAGGCATGAGAGGCAAGTAAATTTAAATAGCGAGTGTGGAATGATGATGGGTCGGTGTGCGGAATTATCCTAGGCAATTGTTAACAAGACCAGTAATCACTATTGCAATTCATATGAGGGAGAGGCATAAGCTAACATACTTTCTCTTCTTGGATCATATGCACTTATGATTGGAACTCTAACAAGCATCCGCAACTACTAAAGATCATTAAGGTAAAACCCAACCATAGCATTAACATATCAAGTCCCCTTTATTCCCAGACGCCATGACACACTTATCCGTGTTTATGCATCTTTCACTCAAGCAACGCAGACAATAAGTAAACCATGGACATATTGCAACACCCTACAACGGGAATCCCTCACGCTTGCGCGACATGGTGGGTACAATAGGACAACACCAAAATAAATCATACAACTCATACCAATCTAGATCATCAATCAACCCAAAGACAAAGGATATCTACTCAAAACATCATAAGATGGCAATACATCATTGGATCATAATATGTGGCATAAAGCACCATGTTCAAGTAGGGATTACAGCGGGGTGCGGGAGAGTGGACCGCGTAAAAGAGATGATGATGGTGATGTCGATGAAGACGATCACCACGGCGATGATTCCCCTCCGATGGCACTCCGGCGCCACCGAGAGAGAGGAGAAGTTCTCCCCCTTGTGCTTCCTCCTCCATGGCCTCCCCCTGGATGGGGAGAGGTTCCCCCTCTGGTCCTTGGCCTTCATGGCGATGATGGCCCATCCGAGATCCTTCCCCATGGCCTCCGGTGATGATGGTCCCCTCCGGCATGGTGCCAGAGAGGGCCTAGATTGATTTCTCGTGGCTATAGAGGCTTGCGGCGGTGGAACTTCCGATCTCGGTTATTTTCTAGAGGTTTCTATATTTATAGGAATTTTTGGCATTGGTCTCACATTAGGGGGGTCTCTGAATTGTCCACGAGATAGGGGCCCACGCCTAGGGGGGTGGGTGCGCCCCCCACCCTCGTGGATAGCCCAGGACCCTACTGGCCCAACTCTTTTACTCTGGGGGCTTATTTTGGTCCATAAAAAATCATCGAAAATTGGCACGTCAATTGGACTCCATTTGGTATTCCTTTTCTGTAATACTCAAAAACAAGGAAAAAACAGAAACTGGCACTGGGCTCTAGGTTAATAGGTTAGTCCCAAAAATCATATAAAATAGCATATAAATGCATATAAAACATCTATGATGGATAATATAATAGCATGAATACTTCATCAATTATAGATACGTTGGAGACGTATCATATACACACACACATAGAGGAACATCAATCGTTGCGCATGCATGTGAGACATAAAGAATGCCCGAAGTGATGAAGAGGGGAAGCTATGTGTGTGTGTGTGTGTGTGTGTGTGTGTGTGTGTGTGTGTGTGTGTG
>NC_057801.1:556647937-556651335 GCF_018294505.1 Triticum aestivum
GGCTTCATGATCTGAAAGAGAGACACTGTGTAGTGTGCCTTTGGAATTCTAATTTACGTGTTTTGCAAATACTGGAATTACTAGTAAGGTACACGTGCATTGCACGCATCAGATTTGGCAACCAAATTATGTATAAATACCACACTATATCATGTAAGCTTTGAGTCATATATGCATGATGTAGACGTTCGTCTAATTCTTATAGTTCATCTCATTCAAAATCAATTAGTTTTTATAAAAAAGTTAGGGCCTCTTTGATTCATAGGATTTCCAAAACGCGGGAATAGGAAAAACATGGGATTAGAGTGGAATGTCGTCTTCAATCCTATAGAATTGTACGAGTGTTTGATTGTGCATAGAAAAAACATAGGATTCTTTCAAATAGGTTTGAGTGGATGGAAAGTTTCCTAAAAATCTAGCGCAAATGAATCCTATGGTTTACAATCCTACGAATCAAACAACCAAGATAGGAAAAATTCGTAAGGATTAGAATCCTCCAAATTTCCTTTGAGAATCCTTTGAATCAAAGAACCCCTTAATCTATTTTATGATTCATGGAATTGTGCGTTGTAAAGCATAAAGTAAAAAACAAATAATGGCAATTCAACTAGAAAAAAGTTTGGGCAGTTATGGTATGGAAGATTCTAGAACAAAGGAGAAGCACTTGTGCTTTGAGGTTTGTGCATTACGCTTAAGTTTAACCATGGAGTCTGCTAGATTGTACATGTGGCAAAATCCGGTGGGGGCTAGAAGATGGTGCGAGGGGCCAAGTGGAGGGAGACTATGAAGGAGTGCACAAGTGCGAGATCAATATTTCAAGAGAGGGGGTGAGAACGTGCGCTGTTGCGCGCAGTGGCGGAACCATGAAAAATAAATGAGCTAGGGGGCCAAGCATTGCTAATCCTTTATGAGGAGGGCCAATTCATCAACTTAAACCATTTTCCCAGCAATTGATCTACTGATCACATTCATATTAGCCTCAATATATAGTGATGCTAGGGGGTAGGGCCCTTGCTGCCCTTGTCTTTGCCACTGTGCGCGCATCTGAGAGATGAAGCGGAAGGCATGGATGATGAGAGGGGGGCGTTGGATATATAATTAATGTGGGTGTATTAGCTATGTAATCCTATATAGAGAGGTATAGATTGATCGATGTGTACGTGGGAAAGAGGGTGAGACCTCACTAGATATATAGATTGATCGGTTTGTGTGGAAAACTGGGAAAGACCTAGCTATATATACACACACATAGAGGAACATCGATCGTTGCCCATGCACGTGAGAGACAAAGAATGCCTGATATGATGAAGAGGGGGAGGCGTGTGTGTGCATGCATGGGAGACCGACCTGGAGAAAAAGATTGCATGTGTGCGATGGATAATGCCGAGTGGTAGTGTGTGTGCATGCATGCACGAGAGAAAGTTAGTGGTACAATTATAAAGAGAAGACGACTGTGTGAGTGTAAAAGACTAGGTGAGGTCATAATCAATGTAAAGTTGAATTCAAATATTTGAATAAGAGATGATGATGTTTGAAACCCATGCATGCAGGAATATAAGTGAGATATGCGCAGTGTGGTTTGGAAACGAGCATGCTATACTGTATACACATTGAACAAGGTCAGACTGATTTCAATTTGAGATACCAATGACAAACATTTTGGCCACATTGCATCCATGCATGGACACACTATCTAATTGGAGATGATGGGTGGCTTTCGCATCACAGATCTATATCTATACCCCTATATATTATATTTTATATTTTTTATATAGTGTGTGAATAACTTTAACTTTGAAAGATGGTCGTTGGATGAAGCCAACCCGATGGTGCACAGATGGCAAATTCGAGCATTACTGGCCATAGGATATCATCTACATTCCACCAGATTTTGCCACATGTACAATCTAGAAGACTCCATGGTTTAACTTAAGCATAATGCACAAATTCGAGGACTTCTTCTTTGTAATAGAATCTTCCATATCATAATTGCCCAAAAGTTTTTCTATGTGATTGGCCATTATTTGTTTTTTACGTTATGCTTTACAACGCACAATTCCATGAATCTTGAAATAGATTAGCTTTTTTATAAAAACTAGATGGTTTTGAATGAGACGAACTATAAGAATTAAACGAAAAACTACATCATGCGTATATGACTCAAAGCTTACATGCTATAATGTGGTATTTATTCATAATTTGGTTGCCAAATCTCATGCGTGCAATGCACGTGTACCTTAGTAGTCTAAATGGTGTTTGTGTGTGTGTTGTGCTTTTAAACACATTGTACGTAGTATCATACATGGTTTAGATTCGGAACATCTAGCTAGACTACATGTAGTATGATTTGAATTCAGCATAAAATGGATACATATATTTGAATTTGAGATCGTATGTACATGTAGTACGTATCTATATAGGAATTTACTACTCCTATATTCATGTCATGTGTTGTGAAGATAATATTTAGATGGTTGTATAACTAACCCGAGTATAATCCCATTCAAACAGGGAAAACGTACTCAAATTTAGTCCATATGCTAGACAACACGAATTTAGTCCATAGGAAGTGCAAATTAATTTGGTACTGTACACATTATGTTTGTTGTCCCGATTTTTTTAGTTTTGTTGTTGTTGTATTTGAATGCATTTCTAGTAATTTAGTAAAACGGGACATGGCTCTCTCTAGTGACAAGGTGCGAATTGGCATTTTTTTGAACATGTTAAGCTTGTTCTCCCGAAATTTCAAGCCGCGCCTTGTTATGCCGAATTTCAAGCTAGCATCTGTGTCTATCGTGCTGCGAAACTCCCACCTCTTCAACCCGCGCCTAGTTCCCCCGAAATATTTAAGATATATCTTTGTTTCATTGTGCTCCGAAAACTCCCTCCATCTCAACCCGCGCCTTGCTATCCCAAAATTACAACGCGCGCAAAAACTCCCACCTCATGCGAAATCCCGACACACGAAATGCCCGTGATACCCCTGAACCGAAAGAACCGCCTAGCTCAAATCGGTGGGGGTACTTTTGTAACTTACCCCACATTTCGGACAAGCGCGTCCCTAAGCCATAGTTCCCCCTCGCATCCCGTCCGCCCACCAATTCGTACACCGAGGCCACGAAAACCCGTGACGCCCCACACCCTCCTTCGTCCGACACCCAGCCGGAGCCTCTTCCCTGACGACGTCGTCCACAGCAACACCTCGACGTCCCTCATCCACCGCACCGGATGAGGATCCGTCATCGATCTCGTTGTCCTGCCGGTTTAGCCACCCCGTCCTCCACCTCCAAGGAGCTGCCCCGACGTACCCCTCGTCTTTCGCGCCACCTCCATTCCCACACCGCCGTCTTCACGCACCACCGGAAGAGCATCATCATCACCGTTTCCTCGGATGAAGC
>NC_057801.1:556651345-556678183 GCF_018294505.1 Triticum aestivum
GACCTGGAGAAAAAGATTGCATGTGTGCGATGGATAATGCCGAGTGGTAGTGTGTGTGCATGCATGCACGAGAGAAAGTTAGTGGTACAATTATATAGAGAAGACGATTGTGTGGGTGTAAAATACTAGGTGAGGTTAATCAATGTAAAGTTAAATTCAAATATTTGAATAAGTGTCGGTGTACTAGAGTAGGGGTACCCTAGTCTCCCGAACTTGTGCACGGGCAGTTGCAGCACCCCGCGGCAAGGCTTGCCGGGCGACCACCAAGGTCCTCCGTGGTTCCCTTGGAGCCATTCAAGAACAAAGTATTCAAGCCAAGGAGACAAGGCCCCGGCAAGAGGAGCTTGCCGGGAAGGCCAACCAAGGCATCCCAAGGAACTTGCCGCGATGCGCCACGCGTCCCGGCAAGGCAACAAGGCCCCGGCAAGAGGAGCTTGCCGGGAAGACCAACCAAGGCATCTCGAGGCCTGGTGAGCGACAAGCTTCCGGGCGCGACAAGACGACGACCGCGGCAAGGCGCTTGCCGCGGCAAGTAACCACTCTGTACCCACGCTCCAGCACATCCGCCAACGTGTCGCTCTGGGGGCCTTCCCAGGCGCGCGTGGCGTGAGGCTGTGCAGCCAGCGGTGCGCGGTGGCATGCGACGCTGACAAGATCGCCATCGTGGCGAACGGTGGCGTCCCTGACGGTCCCTTTCTGCACTGTTTGGGCGACGCAGACGGGCATTTAATGCCTTTGTCCCCTGCCGTCAGGGTTAGGTAGGATACACTGTGCAAGTAGGTGTACCAACCACAACACTTTTTATGCTTTTACCCTTCTCTGCGTTGCCACCTGTCGGTGACCCCTTGAGCATATAAAAGGAGGCCCATGCGCAATGTAAGGGGGGTTCGGCTCATTCGGAAGCCAGAAAAACACTTAGCTCTCTCGAGCAAGAACACAATACAATCAGACAAGTAGCAGTAGGAGTGTTATCTCTCCGGAGAGCTCCGAAGCTGGGTAAACTGCTCGTGTGCTTCGCCTCGATCTGCTCTTCATGCGATCTCCGCCCCCCGCCGAACCGAAAGGGGCCCAGTCCGCCGGCCCCATAGGTGTTCGTGGATCAGCTTCCCCGACATCTTTGGCGCGCCAAGTAGGGGGCGTCGAGATTGTGTGAACCTGATCCGGCGTCCACACGAGCTAGATCTCCATTCTCTTCATCGACATGCCACCGAAGAAGAAGACTTCGGCAGCAGCAACTCCGTCCACATCACTTCCACCGCCACTGGAGCAAACAGGTGGTGGGGAGGACACTGGCGGAAGAACGAACGTCGACGAGGGAGCTCACAACGCTGCCAGGTCCAAGGACAAGGTTGCGCAAACCTCGGCGTCCGTACATGTACCGCGCCCATCTTAGGAGGCGCAGGACCAACAGCGTCATGGTATTCGCAGTACCATACGTTCAATGGGACAAGCTCAAGCTGGTGGATCTCGGGGTGCTCAAGACCAGCATGCACGCCAACGTGCTGGCACGAGCGAGACGCGGTCGCCTGGACGGGATGCTGCTCCTTCTAACATAGTTAGAAGTCCGAGCATATCCCGCTCCTCGCACCATTCGCCACTGCCGCCCACCACTCCAGCAGAAGCTTTGGCACGAGCTCAACTACTCTTGGATTACCCTCCAGCGGAAGACAAGATCGACCAATGGAGGGCCACCATTCAGAGTCTCATCGGCTACGCCAACCGCGACACTCCACGGCAGCCGAGCCCGTCGCTACCGCGGCAGGGTTGCCAGCCGCGAGCCGATGGCGACAAGACCAGTGAGGGTGCGACCACCATGCACTCTCCCTCCCGAAGGCCAAGATCGCCGACTCGTCGGATCCACCTCAACAACAACTCCACCGCATCGTCGGATCCACGAGCTCGTCGCGATCAGCGCCAAGTTCTTCACGATCGACAGCAAGAAGATGCTCGTACTCGCATCGAGGGCTGAAGAGAAGCGCGACATCAATCCGACAAGCGCGCTGGGCCTTCTGTTGACATGCATGCGCCAGGGGAACCAGGCGACCTGCCGTACGCGGTAGGTTGCCCTGCGTTCACTCGTGAACTGCGACAAGTCCAGTGGCCCAGCACGAAGAATTTCAAGCCAGATGTACCAGAGAAGTACGACGGCAAGACGCATCCGTCGGAGTTCCTCAGCATCTACACCATCGCGGTGCATGCTGCCGGAGGACGGGACGACAAGATCCTTGCCAACTACTTCCCGCTGGTGCTCAAGCCCAATGTCAGATCCTGGCTCATGCACTTGCCGGACAACTCCATATCCTCCTGGGCTGATCTGTGCCATCAATTTGTCGGTGCCTTTACAGGCGGCCACAAGCCTCATGGCCAAGAGAGAGATCTTCATCTGCTCTCCCAGAAGGAAGGAGAGCCCCTGCGCAAGTACATTCAGAGATTCAGCCGCGTACAGCACAACATCCCAGATGTCCACCCTGCTGCGGTAATCAGCGCGTTCCATCAGAACATGCGGAACCGCAGGATGCGGGAGGAGATGGCGATGTGCAAGATCAGAGACGTCAGTGAGCTATATGCCCTGGCCGACAAGTGTGCACGTTCTGAGGAAGGGAGAAAACTCCCCGGAGAGAACACAGGAGCAGGAGGATCTGATAGTGAGGACACTACCCCGGCAAGAAAGAACCGGTGGCGGAACAACAGGAAGAAGAAATGCAAAGATGTGCTAGTTGTTGAGCAGTCCGGCAAGAAAGTCGAAGTTGGTAGCTCCGGCAAGGAGGTTGCCGCAGCTGTGGCGGTCGCCGACAAGCAGGACAGCGCCAACAAACAGTATTGCAAGATCCACCGCACTAAGGGCCATGACCTCCAGAGCTGCAAGAAGGTCGAGCAGCTTGTAGAACAGCAAAAGGCTGAATACGAGCGGCACGACAAGGAAAAGGCCCAGGAAGGTGCTGGAGGAGCCAGCAAGAAACGTCCCGGCTGAGGAGAACGCCGCGGCAAGGCCAAGCAGCGGCAAGGAGACAGACCTCCACGCGGCCACAACAAGGATGAAGACGACGACGACGATGAAGATATGGATGAAGATGAAACCGATGAGCAGGAGTTCCAGAAAGCCATGGAGGTCTTGTGCGTTGACGGCGGTGCTTCTCTGCATACTTCACACCGCCAGCTCAAGCAGTGGGTGAGGGAAGTCAATGCGGCAGAACCACCCGTCGAGTCACGCAAGCCTCTGAAATGGTCCAGCACGCCTATCATCTTTGATATTGAGGACCACCCAGATCGCATAACTACGGTCGGGTGCTTGCCCATGTTGGTTTCACCAACTATCCGCAACCTCAAGGTCAGAAAGATGCTAGTTGACAGCGGGGCCGGCTTAAACCTGATCTCCTCCGTGGTGCTCCAGAAACTCCAGATCCCTGACAGCGAGCTCGAAGAAACCGGCACATTCCAAGGAATCAATCCGGGAAGGAGCAAGCCGAAGGGAAAGATCACGTTGCCGGTGACATTTGGCAGCGAGTTGAACTTCAGGACGGAGAGGGTCACTTTTGACGTTGCAGACTTCCCATTGCCTTACAATGGGATACTTGGCCGTCCAGCACTCGCCAAGTTCATGGCAGCCTCTCACTATGCATACAACATGCTGAAGATGCCAGGCCCGATAAGTGCCATCTCTGTCCCTGGCGACAAGAAAGATGCTCTTATCTGCGCCGACAAGATCTACCGGGAAGCAGCAGCCGCAACAGATCGCAAGTCACTTGCCGCTGAAGCTCCCGGGGGGAAGAAGAAGACCAAGTCCGGCAAGAGTTCTGATGCCCACTCTGGCAAGCGCACCTCTTCGGAGTGCTGCGCTACCGTCGAGGACGCACCATCGAGCTCCACCGGCAAGTGTAAGAAGACAATGGTAGCTCCACCAGAGACCAAGAAGGTGTCCGCCAAGGAGGACGGCACTGGTGGTACCTTCACCATCAGTGCCACTCTCGACCCCAAATAGGAAAGCGCGCTCGTTGCTTTCCTGCGGGCGAACGTCGACGTGTTTGCGTGGCAACCGTCCGACATCCCCGGTGTTCCCAGGAAAGTAATTGAGCACCACCTTGCCGTCTGTCCTCATGCGCAGCTCGTCAAGCAGAAGGTCAGGAAACAGGCAGTGGAGCGCCAAGAATTCATCGCAGAAGAAATCAAGAAGTTGGAAGCAGCAAGCCTTGTCAGAGGGGTGCTCCATCCTACGTGGTTGGCCAATCCTGTAGTCGTGCGCAAGGCAAACGGGAAATGGAGGCTTGGTATCGACTTTACCGATGTTAATAAAGCTTGTCCCAAAGACCCATTTCCTTTGCCGCGCATCGACCAGATTGTTGACTCCGCGGCCGGATGTGACTTGCTTTCATTTCTTGATGCATACTCAGGATATCATCAGATCTTTATGGCAGAAGAGGATGAGGAGAAGACCGCATTCATCACCCCGTGTGGCACGTACTGTTTCGTACGGATGCCTTTCGGTTTGAAGAATGCTGGTTCAACATTTGCAAGGGTAGTCCACCACGCTTTTGAGCCGCAGATGCACAGAAATGTGGAAGCCTACATGGATGACATAGTGGTCAAGAGCAAGGACAGGGCGACCCTGATTCAAGATTTGGACGAAACATTTGCAAATCTGCGCAAGATCAACCTCAAGCTTAACCCTGAGAAGTGCGTGTTTGGAGTACCCTCCGGCAAGCTTCTTGGGTTCTTTGTGTCTCAGCGGGGAATTGAAGCCAATCCCGACAAGATCAAGGCCATTGAGCAGATCGAAGCACCAAAGCGCGTCAAGGATGTACGAAGGCTTGCCGGTTGCGTGGCTGCTCTCAGCAGGTTTATCTCTAGGTCTGCTGAGCGCGCCCTGCCGTTTTTCAAAATATTGAAAAAGGCAGGTCCAATGAAATGGACTCCGGAGGCGGAGACTGCGCTGCAGGACTTGAAGAGATACCTGTCCTCCACTCCAACACTTGTCGCACCTAAGCCACAAGAGAAGTTGCTGCTGTATATAGCGGCAACCAATCAAGTGGTTAGTGCCGCGTTAGTGGCGGAGAGGGAGGCAGATGATGAGCCAGCAACCACGGCAGATGCATCCAGCGACAAGCAGGGGGCTTCGCCGACAAGCTCTGGTCCCGTCAAGGATGGATCTACGCAGGAGCATGATAAGATGCGGAAGAGAATGGTGCAGCGCCCAATTTACTTTGTCAGTTCCCTTCTGCAGGGGGCTAGGTCAAGGTACTCTGGTGTGCAGAAATTGCTTTTCGGCCTTCTCATGGCCTCGAGAAAGCTGCGCCATTACTTCCAAGCACATGAGATCACAGTCGTCACTCATTTTCCGCTGAAGAGGATACTGCAAAATCCAGAAGCGACAGGCAGGATTGTCGAGTGGGCGCTGGAACTGTCAAGCTTTGGCCTCAAGTTTGAAAGTACTTCAACTATCCAAAGCAGAGCATTGGCAGAGTTCATAGCAGAGTGGATGCCAACACAAGATGAAGAAATTCCAGAGACGAGCATCCCCGTCAAGGAAGCAAGCAAAGAGTGGCTAATGTACTTTGATGGTGCCTTCTCGTTGCAAGGCGCCAGAGCGGGCGTGCTACTTATTGCATCCACCGGAGAGCACCTCAAGTACGTAGTCCAAATGCACTTTCCCAAGGAGCAAGAAACGAACAATACTGCAGAGTATGAAGGTTTGCTTGCCGGTCTCAGGATCGCGGCAGACCTTGGGATCAAGAAGCTCATTGAAGGGGTGACTCACAGCTTGTCCTCCGCCAAGTGAACAAGAATTATCAAAGTCCATTGATGGAAGCATATGTTGATGAGGTGAGAAAGCTAGAAGAGCACTTTGACGGCCTGCAGATGGAACATGTTCCAAGAGCTCAGAACGACATTGCCGATAGCCTGTCAAAGTGCGCCGCACTAAAGTTACCTGTGGAACCAGGGATCTTTGTGCTCAAGCTGATTCAACCGTCCGTAACGCCATCAACTAGACAGAGCAAGAAGAGGAAGTTGATTTCTGGTGACTACTTTCCGGTAGAGCTCCCAGAAGCCGCCGCCAAGAAGGTCCCCAAGATCAACACCAAGGATGCTGAGGAGCGGTCTGCTCCGACAAGCCTCAGGGTTTGTTCCGTTGAAGCAGACGCTCCCGACAAGTTTTGCTCCGGCAAGCTTGCCGGGGAACCTCAAGCTCCGGCAGAGCCACAAGCCCTTGCCGTAGAAGCAGATGTTCCCGCAGCAGCAGATGTGCCTTTGGTCCTTGTTCTCGAGCCACAAGCTCCAACATGGGCACAGCACATTGTCCATTTCCTTCAGATAGGAGAACTTCCCGAAGAGCAAGAAGAAGCGGAAAGAGTAGCCCGGCAGTCAAGTATGTACCAGTTTGTCGATGACACACTGTACAGAAGAAGACTCAACAGTGTGAAATTGAAGTGTATTCACCGGGAAGAAGGACAGGAGCTGTTGGCGGAGATACATGGAGGCATATGTGGTCACCACATTGGCGTGAGAGCACTTGCCGGCAAGGCATTCCGGCAAGGTTTCTTTTGGCCGACAGCCCTCCAGGATGCAACTGCACAAGTAACCAAGTGTGAAGCGTGCCAGTTCCACTCCAAGCAGATACACCAGCCAGCTCAAGCTCTCCAGACGATCCCTTTATCCTGGCCATTTTCGGTCTGGGGGCTCGATATCCTCGGCCCCTTTCCCCAAGCTATCGGGGGCTTTGAGTACTTGTACGTTGCAATCGACAAGTTCACAAAGTGGCCGGAGGTGGAACCAGTGAGGAAGGTGATAGCACAGTCAGCAGTCAAGTTCTTTAGGTCAATTGTTTGCCGTTTCGGGATCCCTAATAGGATCATAACCGATAACGGCACGCAATTCACGAGCCGCACCTTCATGCAGTACGTCCAAGATCTTGGCGCCAAGGTCTGCTTCGCTTCTGTTGCTCATCCGAGAAGCAACGGTCAAGCGGAGAGGGCAAATGCTGAAGTGCTGCGCGGGCTCAAGACCAGAACTTTCGACAGGCTGCGCAAGTGCGGAAGAAACTGGATCGAGGAGCTGCCGGTGGTTCTTTGGTCGATCAGGATGATGCCAAATCGAGCCACTGGCCAGACACCTTTCGCTCTAGTCTATGGAGCAGAGGCAGTTCTCCCCATGGAACTCGTATACGGGTCCCCTCGAGTGCTTGCTTATGATGAGCTTGAGCAAGAGCAACTGCGACAAGATGACGCGCTGCTCCTTGAGGAGGATCGTCTTCAGGCTGCTGTACGAGCTGCTCGATATCAGCAAGCTTTGCGCCGCTACCATAGCCGCAAAGTTAAAGCCAGAAGCTTCGAGGAAGGCGACCTTGTTCTTCGGCGCGTTCAGTCCGCCAAGAATTCCAACAAGTTGACGCCGAAGTGGGAAGGCCCTTATCGGGTGAAACGAGTCACTAGGCCTGGCGCTGTCCGCCTTGAGACCGAAGATGGCGTACCGGTGAGCAACTCCTGGAACATTGAGCATCTTCGTAAGTTTTACCCATAGGGTGCGGTTGCCGGAACCCGTTTCGGCAACCACCTTTTGTACAAGTCTTGCCGATGTTGCATGTAATCCTTTGTACAAAGCCGGGCGCAGATCACGTGCATAAGTAAAGCTCATGTGCCCCGCACATCTTGTCAATTTCATGCTTTTTACTTTATATTTGCATGCGTTATCTGACACTTTGTGCAGCACCTACCCTCGGTAAGCAATAACGAGCTATAAGGCTCCATGCCTTTATTTTCTCTTCTTTCTTTTTCTCAAGAAGGGCGGAAGGTTCCCTCGCCCACAAGTTTCCCGGGGGGAAGGAGAAGATAATGGTGTGGATCAGGCGCCGTTCAAGCAAGTTTTCGCCTTACCGGAAAGAAAACGACAAAAAAGCTAAGTTGTCAAAGTTTGAGCAATTAGTTTTAAATTTTTAAGTTATCTTCCTTGAACGACCGTGCTTTGTATGGAAAACCTGTGCATGGAGGAACCAACTCGTAACTAGTTGCGCCCTTACTTTGTTTCGAGTCCGCTCAACAAATTAAGTGAGCTGCAACTAGTTGTGACAAGGTTTCTTGTCGGAAGCGGCATCGCCAGCAGGCTGCTGATGTCCCGCACTCAGCGCTCGCGGGAAAGGTGCCTGCGCCGACAAGTTCCCTAAAAGCGTAGGGTAAAAACATACAAAGCAGGGAATCAAGTAAAGGAAATAACATAGCAAATCTCTACCTGAAACAGAGTTATATTACAAGATAACTTGTCGCAGCTCTAACAGAATGTTCTCATGACATGACCAGCGGCGACAAAGAAAAAGAAAAGAAGGGCGGCGTAATCTACGCGATCGCCCTCAACCCTCTTGATCTCGCTCACCTTGTCCACAATGGGTGCAACAAGGGCCTTGAGCGCATCCCGATCAGCATCTGGCGGCAAGGATTTGAGGACGTTGGTGAAGTTGAGGCCTGGATTGCGGAAGGCCACCTTCATCAGCACCTTCTGGAGAGCCCCCGCGCAAATCCTGCACGACTCGTCGGCCAGCTGCTTTGGGATCCTCTCCCGGAGTCGCTGGAGGGCCGTCGCCACGCCTTTGAAGAACAGGCTGAGCTTGGCGCTGGGTTGGAGATGCTCGTCGGAGGGATACCCAAAATCCTCCATCCCCAGCTGCGCCAACTCCCCATCGATGGCAGCGGCAGCATCCACAA
Organism: Triticum aestivum; assembly: GCF_018294505.1. Taxonomy (NCBI): domain Eukaryota; kingdom Viridiplantae; phylum Streptophyta; class Magnoliopsida; order Poales; family Poaceae; genus Triticum; species Triticum aestivum. The sequence continues at coordinate 556,660,033 of NC_057801.1, forward strand.
GACCTTCAGTCCAATGCTCCACTGTCTCCCTGAAGGCGTCGTGAGCGGCAGCAGCATTCGCCAGCAGCGCCTCGTCGGCCTTGATCTTCTCCAACAAGGTCACCTCTCGCTCCCTGGTGACGTCCAGTGTCTGAGTCAACGTGGCCAGCTTCAACTCTAGGTCTGCATTGGAATCCTTGGCGGCGCTGAGCTCCTTGCCCCTCTCAGCGAGAAGACCCTGCAGCTCACCATGAGCGGCAGCGTCCTTCTCGCGCTCGCGCTTGAGCACGGCAAGCTCCTCACCGCTCGCCTTGAGATCTGCCTCCAGCTACGCCACCTTCATCTCCAGCTCCTTCTTGGCGGCCTCAGCAGCTGCGGCGGCGTCCTTTGCTTCCTTGAGCGCCCCGCCTATTGCTTGCTCGCGCGCGGCAAGCTCCTCCTCGTGGCTGTCAAGATTGACCTTGCGCTACGCCAAATCACCCTCCTGCGCAGATAGCCTTTCGGCGACAAGCCTTTGCTTCTCTTCAGCTTCAGCCTTCTCGAGGAGGAAGGCTTTCCGCTCCTCGAGAAGTTGCTCCCGCTCCTCCGCCAAGGACCGGAGAGTTTCCTGCCGAAGGCCCCGGAGCTCCTCCGCGCGCTTCTCAATGTCAACCCTCGCCTTCGCAACGAGCGCCTCTCGGAACGCTAGTTTGGCTTGGCGGGCGCGGTAAAGAGACAGCAGCTTCCACAGCAGCCGCTCCTCCTCAGACTCGTCGCTACTGGTGCTTGGCGCATCGACAAGCGCCAGCCCAGCGGAGGCGAGCACCTCTTCGTCGAAGGTTTCTCCTTCGACCGGCGCCCTGGAGCTCGACGCCCAGGGGAGCTTGATGAAAATGCCATCGCCGGCCTTCAGGTAGGCGCCGGGCTGCGGCTCTTTGGAGCCTGGCTCTACAGCAGCGGCGGAGGGATCGGCGGTCGATGCAGCGCCTGGCGCTCCTGCGGCCTCAGGGCCGTCAGTGCGATCGCCGGATTCCTCGCCAGCTTCTGTGGCGGCAGCCTTGGCTGCCTCTTCACCGGCGGCATCATCAGCACCGGCCTCTTCTTCAGTGGCGGCGGCATCGTCATTGTTGCCGCGCCCGTTCTCCTCGCCAGCGTCCTCGGTGTCCATTGGCTCCGCAGCAGATGGATCTGAGGAACGAAAAAGGGAGAAAAGTCAAGCAAAAATCCAGAAAAGAAAACCAGAAGAAGAAGAACCCAAGGAAAGTTTTCAGGCAAGAAGATTACCTGTGCTAGGATCTGCGGTTGCGGTCTCAACTGCCGGAGGATCACTGGTGCCTTCCCTTGCCGGAGAACTGTCCCTTGCCGGAGAGTTCTCCCTTGCCGGAGAGCGCTCCCTTGCCGGGGACTCCTCCCTTGGCGGCATAGTCGAAGCAGATGGCACTTCGGGAGCAGCTTCCGGGCATTCCTGGTGGGGCTGTTCTGCTCCTACACAAATCAACAGTCAAGATGTCAGTAGAGAAAAGAGCACCCATGCGCGCCCGACAACAGGGAGTAAACTATAAACTTACGCTGGGGGCTGCGCTGGGGGCTGCTTTGGGGAGTAGTTGCCGGGTCCGTCAAGGTGGTCTCAGACACACCCCCTGCTGACACGGTGGGATCATCTTTGATGACAATCACCGGGGCCTTGGCTCTTTTCGCTGCTCTCTGGGCCAGCGTCCTGAAAAGGAATGGATTTAGATCGAAGCAAGTCAGATACAAGACGAAAGCAACAAGATAGCAAGAATTGAAGAAATACGAGGACAGCAAGGGGATCTTACTCTTCTTCTTCGTCGTCGGAGCTGAGCGCGGAGAGATCGAAGTCCGGCTCACCTCCGGTACGGCGAGGTGGAGGAGTAGGCTCCCTAGCCCGCTTGGCAGGGGCAGCAGCAGTGGATCGGGAAGACCCCGCTCCAGTTGCCGCAGCGGCGTGAGGCGCTCCCGCGGCAACGGTGCTTGCCGCGGTAGGGCGTGTTGCGCGGCTCGGCGGCTGTTGACCCGTTTGCCGCCCCGCTGCGTCCGCGGCCTTGCGGAGACGCCTTCTTGGCGGGGCCGGGGGCTCCGCCTGCGGCAAGTTGTCTGAAGGTTCGGGCTCCTCCTCGCCGGGCTCGCTCGGCTCAGCTTCAGGGCCGGCAGGATCTTCCTCGCCGGCAAACTCCTCGCGCTCGGCAAGGCTTGCCGCCTCTGCTGCCTCCGCCTCCGCCACGGTGATCCCGAACTCGCCCGCGGCAGCTGTGCCGCAGCCTCTTCCGTCCTAGTGGCGATGCGCTGCAGCTCCGCGTCGGTAGTGTCGCGGGTGAGGCTCTTCTGTTCATCAGCGCGGACCGGCACTTCTACCAAGTCGTCGAAGAATGCCCGCACGATGTCATCCGCAGGTTCTTGCCAAGTTGGGGTGATTCCGTGCGAGTCGCACAACGGCATCATCGCGCGGATGCGGTCAAGTGAAGAATTGTTGCACAGCGGAACGACATTCCGCGGCAACATAAATGGGTGTTGAGGGTCGCGCTTGAACAGCTCCAGAAGCATCGTGTCCAATTCCAAGACCGTGAAGTTGAAATTGAGGCCCGGGCGCAGCCTCATGATATCCGCCGAGTTCTTGAACTCCCAGGCGGGTGTCCCCCTCTCCTGCAGGGGGCGATGCGGTGGCGAAGGAAATCCGCGCCAACGGCGCCTACAGTGAGCCCGGCAAGCCTGAGGCGAAGGATCTGGGTGACGGCAATCTTCAGCCTGTCGTCCTTCGGGGCCACATTGCTCCAATCATTGCCGCGCACTATTGGGGCTTGGCGCAGGGCAGTGAACGGCTGCGGGTTCTCCTCGACGATCCAGCACCACTCTGCTCTCCACTCCTCCCACTTGCTACAGAGCTCACCCTCCAGATACGCTTCCTTCTTGCCGACTCTCGAGATCCAAGCAATCCCGCCGGCAAGAGGCTCTCCTCTCTCAACCCGAGGCATGAAGAAGTGGCGGAAAAGGGCCACGTTTGGGTGGACTTCGACAAAGTTTTCGCACAGATGTGCGAAAACTGCCATAGTCAGAACGGCGTTGGGGGTGAAGTCAAGGAGGCGGAACCCGTAGGTGTTCATAATGTCGCAGAAGAAATCAGAAAAAGGCGGGCAGAGCCCGCAGTAGAAGAACAACGCGAAGAAGGGGTACCCGCTTGGAGCCAGTTCCGATGCTGCAGCCGGGAGTACCCTCGTGCGCGGATGCGCACGCGTCTCCGTCGACCAGAAGAGGTAGTAGTACTCCCTCAGCTCCTGCGCACCGAGCTGAGGGGGGAAGAGGGCCCGCTCCTTCCGCAGCGCCGCGAGCCGCTGCGCCTCGGCCGACTTCACGCCCTTCCCCTTGTCGGCTTTTGGAGCCATGGCGGAGGTGGTGGGGGAGATCGGCGGCGTTGGTGATGCTGGTGGCAATGGAGGGCGGAGCGTTGCTCTCCTTCGGCTTCAGGAAGAAGGGAGGAGCGGCGGAGATTTTGGAGTTGGAGCAACAGACGGCGAGGTGGGCGAACTGCCCCTGTTTCCTCTGCTTATAAAGAGGGAGGGGCGGACGTTTCGCCCTTCCGAATAAAGAAACCACCCACGATCTCTCCCACGATGACGCATTCAACGCGTGCCGTTCGAGGAGGGCGCGGTGGATACGGAGCAGGATACGGCGTGACCCAGGCCGCGTGTGCCCGTGCCCTGTTTTGGGCCTGGCCCAACAGCGCTCGGCACCGTGTGTGGCCCAGGCCCAGGGGCTCCTGTCGGTGTACTAGAGTAGGGGTACCCTAGTATCCCGAACTTGTGCACGGGCAGTTGCAGCACCCCGCGGCAAGGCTTGCCGGGCGACCGCCAAGGTCCTCCGTGGTTCCCTTGGAGCCATTCAAGAACAAAGTATTCAAGCAAAGGAGACAAGGCCCCAGCAAGAGGAGCTTGCCGGGAAGGCCAACCAAGGCATCCCAAGGAACTTGCCGCGACGCGCCACGCGTCCCAGCAAGGCAACAAGGCCCCGGCAAGAGGAGCTTGCCGGGAAGACCAACCAAGGCATCTCGAGGCCTGGTGAGCGACAAGCTTCCGGGCGCGACAAGACGACGACCACGGCAAGGCACTTGCCGTGGCAAGTAACCACTCTGTACCCACGCTCCAGCACATCCGCCAACGTGTCGCTCTGGGTGCCTTCCCAGGCACGCGTGGCGTGAGGCTGTGCAGCCAGTGGTGCGTGGTGGCATGCGATGCTGACAAGATCGCCATCATGGCGAACGGTGGCGTCCCTGACGGTCCCTTTCTGCACTGTTTGGGCAACGCAGACGGGCATTTAATGCCTTTGTCCCCTGCCGTCAGGGTTAGGTAGGATACACTATGCAAGTAGGTGTACCAATCACAACACTTTTTACGCTTTTACCCTTCTTTGTGTTGCCACCTGTCGGTGACCCCTTGAGCATATAAAAGGAGGCCCATGCGCAACGTAAGGGGGGTTCGGCTCATTCGGAAGCCAGAAAAACACTTAGCTCTCTCGAGCAAGAACACAATACAATCAGACAAGCAGCAGTAGGAGTGTTATCTCTCCGGAGAGCTCCAAAGCTGGGTAAACTGCTCGTGTGCTTCGCCTCGATCTGCTCTTCGTGCGATCTCCGCCCCCCGCCGAACCGAAAGGGGCCCGATCCGCCGGCCCCATAGGTGTTCGTGGATCAGCTTCCCCGACAATAAGAGATCATGATGTTTGAAACCCATGCATGCATGAATATAACTGAGATATGTGTGGTGTCGTTTGGAAACGAGCATGCTATATTGTATACACATTGAACAAGGTGAGACTGATTTGAATTTGAGATATAGATGGCAGGCATCGTTTGGCCACATTGCATCCATGCATGGACACACTATTCAAATTGGAGATGATGGGTGGCTTTCCCATCACATATCTATACCCCCTGATATAGTGTGTGAATAACTTTGAAAGATGGTGTTGGATGAACCCAATCCGACGGTGCATAGATGACAAATCTGAGCACTACTAGCCGTTGGATATCATCCACATTCCACCAGATTTTCCCACATGTACAATATAGAAGACTCCATGGTTGAACTTGAGCATAATGCACAAACCTCAAAACACAAGCACTTCTCCTATGTTCTAGAATCTTCGTATCATAATGTCCAATTTTTTTCTAGATGAATTGCCATTATTTGTTTTTACTTTATGCTTTACAACGCACAATTTCATGAACCTTAAAATAGTTTAGCTTTTTATAAAATTAATTAATTTTTAATGAGATGAATTATAAGAATTAAACCAACATCTACATCATACATATATGACTCAAAGCTTACATGCTATAATGTGGTATTTATTCATAATTTGGTTGCCAAATCTCATGTGTGCACACATGTACCTTACTAGTATAAATGGTGTGTGTGTGTGTTTGTGTGTGTGTGTGTTGTGCATGTTAAACACATTGTACATAGTATCACACATGGTTTAGATTCTGAACATCTAGCTAGAGCATACATGTACTATGATTTGAATTCAACATAGAATGGATACATATATTTGAATTCGAGATCGTATGTACATGTAGTTCATATTTATATGGGAACTTACTACTCTCATATTCATGTCATGTGTTGTGAAGCTAATATTTAGATGGTTGTATAACTAACTCGAGTACAATCCCATTCAAACAGGGAAAAAGTACTCAAATTTAGTCCATGTGCTACATAGTAGGAAATATTTTTTATTGTTGAGGGAAGTGCAAATTGATTTGGTATTATACACGTTAAGCTTGTTGTCCCGATTTTTTTATTTTTTGTTGTTGTTTTTGAATGGCATTTCTAATAATAATATAGTAAAACGGGACATGACTCTCTCTAGTGGGGTGCGAATGGTCTTTTTTGTTTTTGTTTTTTTGTACACGTTAAGCTTGTTCTCCCAAAATTTCAAGCCGCACCTTGTTATGCCGAAATTTCAAGCTAGCATCTATGTCTATCGTGCTGTGAAACTCCCGCCTCTTCAACCTGCGCCTTGTTATCCCGAAATTTTAAAATATATCATTCTCTCGTTCTGCTTCAAAAACTCCCTCCATCTCAACCCGCGCCTTGATATCCCAAAATTACAACGCGTGCGAAAACTCCCACCTCCTGTGAAATCCTGACACACGAAATTCCCGTGATACCCTTGAACCGAAAGAACCGCCTAGTTCAAATCGGTGGGCGTACTTTCGTAACTTACCCCACATTTTGGACAAGCGCATCTCTAAGCCATGGTTCCACCCCCCATCCCCTCTGCCGCCCCCATTCGTACACCGAGGTTGCAAAAACCCGCGAAGCCCCACACCCTCCTCCGTCCACCACCCAGTCGAAGCCTATTCCCCGACGACATCATCCACCACAGCAGCTCGATGTCCCTCATCCACCACACCGGATGAGGATCCATCATCGATCTCATCGTCCTGCCGGTTCAGCCACCCCGTCCTCCACCTCCAAGGAGCTGCCCCGACGTTCGCCTCGTCTATCACACCACCTCCATTTACACACCGCCATCTTCACCTGCACCACCGGAAGAGCAGCACCATCACCGATTCCTCGGATGAAGCTGACACCTAATCGGCGCCACCAAAGAGTTTCTACACTAATCGCTGCATTTTCTTCTTGGTTCCATCTCATGGTGCTTCCGGCGCTCAGTCCCGAGCCGCCATGGCGCGGATCCATGTACGGCGGCGTCGCCGGCCACTTCCTCCATGGTGTCTCTCCCTCAGCAGCGACGCAACATTAGTAGGAGTTGCTGCTGCTACTCCGGCTCTCATTGGCACTGCAGCTGCTGCTTCAGCTCTCGCTCGCGCTGCTGCTCTGCTCTTGCTCTCGGTCCCCTACCTGGTCCACTCTTGCTCTTGCTCGCGTTGTTGATCTTGCTTGCGCTGCTGCTCTACTCTTGCTCGCGCTGCTGCTGCACGAGCAGCAGCTCCGGCTATCGCTCGAGCTACTCCTGCTGCTACCCGAGATGCTGCTACACGACCAGTTGCCGCGGCTCTCGCACGCGCTGCTGCTTTGGGCGCTGCTGCACGACCAGCTGCTCCGGCTGCTCTTTGCTACTATGTTCCATGCCGGAGCGGCTATCGTAGATCACTGCTACTCTACCACTAGTGCTCGAGGGGGCAAAACTATTAGTGCACTACTTTTCTGCTACTAGTGCATTCAGTTTCGATAGTAAAATTCAGTTTTGGCAGCAAAATCCAGTTTCAACAGTAAAATTCAGTTTTGACGGTTAAATTCAGTTTTGGCAGTTAAGTTTAGAGATGGGTGGCTCATGTATTTTACATCTAGCACTTTGTGGTTATGTATTCTACATCATCTATTGGACATGGTATTAGAATTCCACTCAGGTTTGCGTTGTCTCTCTTTTCCTGCTTCAGCCTCGTCATCGTACAACTCACCGGAACTGCTCCAACGACGAAACCCTCCATCACGGTGGAGCAGTACCCTCAGCTCCATCTCCAGATGCCTAAGATCTTCTTCCCCTGCTCCGACAGCCACATCAGCCGCAGTATCCTCAGTGACCAACCCAATGATGCTGAGATCTACATGGCTTCGCCAAAGAGGTTGTACACTTGTTGCATCACTTTTTTACTCTACATGTTATATATATTGTCCATTGAGCTTGCATAGTAACATGAAATACGATTAGTTTCTCCTACTATATGAAAAGCAATGAGGTACCAGGCAACTTAGCTATCCGTGATGGACTCTCTTGAAAGCCATCATTATTTATTTCTTCGTGTTTGAGTTGTGCATTTGTAGATGGGCTGGGGAGTTCAGCTAGTACGGAAGTGGCATGGGTCCAAAGTAGTAGAAGTAGCACAAAAACATTTATGGAGTGTATGATTTTGCCTGTTCAAGCCTGCTTATATAATGGCCACTGCTTGAAAGGAAAAGAGAAGGAAAAACATAGGATTTGGAAGTTTCCTATGGTACTACTATTCATGCATTTGTTTCAAAGGAATGGAGCAAAGGAAAACTGTAGGATTTGTTCCTTTAGTGTCTCCTTCAAAGAAAAACCATAGGAATTTTAATATCCACTTGGCCTCCTTTTCAAATTCCTATTCATGAAGCACAAGACAAAAAGATAGTAGCATAATAGCATTATAACTATACATTTTCTTGTGGTTTGACTTAATTTCACCATGCTTTGCATTCCTGTAATCTTCCAATTCTTGTGAACCAAACACCCAGATTGATAGAAATCCTGTGTTTTAAATTCTCTGTTTTGTAGGTGCATTCCTATCATATTCCTATGTATTTCCTATCCCCGCATTGTTAGAATCATCCAATTCAAACAATCCCTTACAAAATTACTTCTGTTATAGATATGTGTCAAAGAAAACCTTGTGTGGTTTATGCCGCTCCTGTTGTGCTATCGTCCACCCCAGCTCAGCTACTCCAACGAAAGAAGGGTTCAGCGCAGCAGGGATCCACCCTCCAGATTGTCTTTTGCCACCTCAGATCTTCTTCCCTGCCGCTGACAGCCACGACAACTGCATTACCATCATCAACTGAGTAGATGGCCTTGAGGACTACACGGGTCCGCAAGAGAGGACGCACTCTTTTGTGTATACTTACGTTATGCATCGCTTAATATGGCATGCTACTTTATTGTCCAGTTCACCGATTAGACTCCGAGTCGGGTCCAAACTAATTCTCAAACTTGAGTTTTTACTAGCAATGTGCCCGTGCATTGCAATGGATCCAAAGTAGAATAGTACTTGTTCACAAACTTGAAAGCAAACACTCTTGTTTTGATATACATAGACCACTAAAAATATATTACGTTTCACTCAAAATATATTTCTCAGGCTATTTTGATGAGGTGAGGGAGGGGTGTGATTGCTTTCAAGATAAGGGGTTTTCTACAAATTGGAGCAGAGAAGTGGGCTATTGTTGCGAAAATGCCAGAACTTACCTCGCAACCGTTAGATGCAGATCTAATGGTCAGAAATGACGGATGGCAGACACACCATCATCACCAACTGAGTCTTTTATACGAGTAGAGAAATGGTTGTGGGGTACATATTGGGGCCGCAATCAATAGTATATATCTACTATCTGCTTAATCTTGGGTGTCTACTATGAATTTCATATTGGGTGGGAAACAAACATTAAAGGAGGCATTATCTGTATTTTTTAACTGAAGCTATTATTTGCCTGCTATCATTAGTTTTGGGTCTATCCACAGGTTGCTACCATCACTCTGGATTTGTGCATGCACTCCTTACATAATCTCACTATGTTTTATTCCTATGCATGTCAGTTATTGTACACAATGCTACTGAACATGTACAACAAAAGAGACGAGGCTTGCCTGGCAATAAAATTTCATGCAGATGTCGCTCCATGGTGGGCGCAAAAGCAAATCCCCCTCCCCCCATTCCAGACTGTAATCAAGAGGAAGATAATTGTTCAAAACGGGATTCAGAGGGAGCAGACCACTCCTATTTACCCCCTGAGGTCTTTTGCTCTAACTTGGCATGCTGATGTTGGTCATATCATGCATATGGTGCCTTGCATTTCTTACTTTATACATAAAATATGTCATCTGCTTAGTTTAGACATGCTTTGTGTGAATGCCATATGTTTAGTTTCTATATCATATTTGTAAATCATGCAATGCCATCTTGTTTAGCCAGGCATCATATATGTGAATTTTGCAATACCATCCTGGTTAGCCAGTCATCTTATATGTGAATTGTATCATGCCATCCTTTTTTATTACGTATTAAATTTGTTAACAATGTTAGTAAATTCAATTACTATTCATGTGCATTAGCCATTTGAGACGGTCATGGAAAAATCTGGAGTGAAAACAAGGTCTTCGGAGCAGACAATGGTATCTGACGAAGCGCATGTCTTGCTGGTTACGGATAGCTCCTCAAAGGAGGATTCAGAGACAGATGACGAGCCCTATTCCCCCCCATCCCCCGAGGTGCATGTTCTAACTTGGCAGGTTTATATTGCTCATATGGTGTCTTGCATTGCTATGTCATTTGCTTAGTTTAGACATGCTTTGTGTGAATAGCACATGTAGTGTCTAATTACCATATATGTGAATTATGCAATGCCATCTTGTTGCAAGACATTATATATGTGAATTATGCAATGATATCTTGTTGCAAGGCATTATATATGTGAATTATGCAATGCCGCGTTGTTTAGCCAAGCATCATATATGTGAATTATATCATGCCATCCTTTTTTGTATTACGTATTCCATTTGTCGACAATGTTTGTATATTCAACTACTCTTCCTGTGCATCAGCCAGAATTGGTGATGGAAAATCTGGAGTGAAAAGAAGGTCTTCAGAGCAGACAATGCTACCTGCTGAAGCAGATATCTTGCTGGTTACAGATAGCTTCTCGGAGGAGGATTCATAGACAGATGACCAGTCCTATTTCCCCACTGAGGTGTATGCTCAAACTTGGCAGGGTTATATATATATTACTCATATCATGCATATGTTGTCTTGCAATGCTTAGTTATTACATCATATACATAATATTGAATGCCATCAGCTTTGTTCACACATCATATATGTGATTGCCCTCTGCTTACTTGCTTAGTATATAAATCATATATTTGAATTATATCATGCAATGATGTTTACATAGATAGCATGTATCTGAATTATGGCATGCCAACCCATTTTCTAAAGACATAATATAGTTATATCATCTCATCATGTTTACATAGTCATTATATTTTGAATTATGTCATTCTATCCGTGAATTATATCATGCCATCATGTTTCCATCGACGACATGTATGTGAATTATGGCATGACAACTACTTTAATAGACACATCGTATAGTTATATCATGTCATCCTATTTACATAGTCATCATATTTTAAAGTATGTCATTCTGTTATGTTTAGTTAGCCATCATATATGTGAAATTGTGTCATGCTATCCAGTTTAGTTAGCCATCATATATGTGAAATTGTGACATGCTATCCTGTTTGGTTAGACAACATAAATGTGAATTATTTCATGCCCTGTTTTCTTCCCTACTATCCATTGCACCTTGTCTATCATACAATGTATGTACATTCAATTACTTTTCTTGTTTATCAGCCATTTGAATTGGAGGGGGTGATGGCAGTATCTATGGGAGTAAAAACACGGTCTTCAGAAAAGATAGTGCTACCCGTCGATGCAGATAGAACCACGGTTGTACCTGCCCAAGAACCAGCCCCACCACATATAACCCAGACTCACACAGATCGTACCCCTACCCAGTTGGACAGAGAACCAGCTACACCCCTCCAACCCTAGCAGATAATAACCCAGTTCCAGTTGACGCAGCATCGTCTCCATCACAGAGCACCCAAACACGAACAGTTAGTAAGGCAACTACAGTGCCCAAAGCACGAGGATCACCACTCCGAACCCCAAGTCAACGCTTAAAGCAGAAGAAGAATTGTTCTCAGGTCAGGTTCCGTAGCTATGGTTCATACTCCTTTTCTCTTGCATCACTGTATTTACTCATAACAACTAATTCCAAATTTGAAGGATGCAATTGAAATCCAATGGCGCAACAGGTATGTTTAAAACCTGTTTCTTTAACAGGTTTGCTGTTGTAACTTGCTCTAAGTTGATTTTAGTTTCAATTGCCATGCACATTACAAGTGTTGTTAGTGTTGTGTAGTTTCCCACACTTATATTCTTTCTATGCTGCTTTGTCTTAAACAGATATGATTTGAACTATCTCTATCTTGATTTGGCAACATAAACTAGAATGATATAGACCATACAGTGACCATAGCATATATATATATATGTTTGTTTCATGTTGTTATCCTGTCCACCTTTCTACTGAACTGGTTTACCAAAATGAGTTTCATATACAACATGGTAAACCTATGATGTGTCTTCTTGTTTCTCTTTTAGAATGCGGACAAAATATTGGAGAAGAGTACCCCGTTATGCAATGGTAAAGGAAGTAATACAGATAAGGTTCAAGATAGTGAGACATCCCTATTGGTCTCCAAGAAAGCTGATAAAAACTATCTTGAAGATAGTGAGACAACCGCAAAGTCCTGTCTTGATGTAGTGTTCGAGTTACTGGCCACTACTGCTGGCACAAGCTCATCAAACTCGCTGCCTGAATCAGTTCTCCTTCCCGAGTCTCAACTTCAAGTTGAAAGACATCGATCAGATATGCTGCAACGGGAAGCCGAAGGACTGAGGAAGTCCCTGCAGAATTCAGATGCATACTTCTGGTGCAACAGCAAGAGGTGGAGGACTTAAGTGCCAAACAAGAGAAGCTAATAAATTTGCCAAGCGTCTTGTCAGCATGGTGGTCATCCAAGATATCGTTTCTTGAGCTCTTCTGAAGTGGTTTCAGTTCTGGACTTGTTTTGCTGCCGCGTTTATTTGCACTAGTGGCCAATTCACACGCCCAATGTATGTAATATGCTGCTTTATTCCCCATATTCGCACTGGTGGCAAACTTTGATGCCCAGTGGATGTAATATGTGTAATAGTCGTAATAGCCTAGCGTAAGTTGCTTGCTTATTTTCTCCTTATTGTCTTGTTCATTTGTTTGGTTGTCGTCACTACAGTTATTTTTTTGCGGTTCTGCAGTGGCCACAATAAAATATTTTTAAAAACTAGGCCACAATAACCATGGGAAACATATGGACCATTGTAACCATGGTCCCGCTACCTGTTGTGGTGACCATGGGCCATAGGATCCATGGGCCTTCTACGGGCCGTAGAATAAATGGGCCTTCTACGGGCCAATCGATTGCCCAAACATGAGATGTCCTTATTCATGGACCATTAAGTGGACCGCAATATGGGCCGTAAACGGGCTAGAATCGTTAGTTTATGGCCCGAGCATAACGGGTCCTTAACGGGCCGATATGTATAACGGGCTTAATTCTATCGACACGCAACGGGTTGCTAATGGGTCGTATTTGATGATGTTATGAAAATATCCCAACGGATTAACGGGCCACAAACGGGCCAACTGTAACCACGGGCTGGATTTAGCCCTCAAGTGAAACATGCCAGTTATGGACCGTAAGTAATCAAAGGTTGGAAATGACCCAAGAACAAATGGGCCCTTAGAAGGCCGGAAGATAATATGGGCTGGAAACGGCCCAGCAGAATAATGGGACGTTAATGAGTGTAAAGCTATACACTGTTCATTATGGGCCAGTTTCACCACGGGCCTTTAATGGGCCCAGATTTCAAAGGGCCTCATTTGGGCCGAAATAAATCATGGGCCATACATGGGCCGAAAGTTACAACGGGATGGAATCGTATTAGACGACCCAAATGACGCTACTGTGCCAAATTCAGATAGGCCATAATGGGTCGAGTTAGTGGGTTGTAAATGGGTTATATGCGAACAAGTCATTAACACGCTTTCCATGGGTCGGGCCGCCACCTTTTGACCAAGTCAAACGGGCCGGCCTTTTAACCTGAATGGTCCACTGTTGGGCTGGGCCACATGTTGACTTATTATAGGCGCATCCCGTCCATTGGCTGGATGACATCTGTCCCAAGGCTGAGCTGACACGTGGATCCTCCGGCGAATCAGAATTTTACACGTGGAAAATCCTCATTGGTTAGGGCTGTTAACGGGTTATCGTATCCAAACCCGGACCCAAAAGCATAACAGCGACCCGTTACGATTGATGCCACGTGTCGGTTACCCTTGAAGAAAGCACTTCCATGACGCGCCATTTATCGTCATGGAAGTGGACACTTCCATGATGGTAATTTTGGTATTATCATGGAACACTTTTACGATAGCACAGGTATGACTATCTTGATTCTGTCATAAAATCATCATGGATGTACATGCATGATAGAAAACATGACCTACTATGACAAACACGTATCATCATGGAAGTGTATTTTTTTGTAGTGCAATATAGGAGACACCACTCTCCAAAAGGTAATAGATGTTTTGCTTGATGATGAACTCATTGCTCTTGTGCTTCAAAAGATAGTCTCCTCAACACGCAATCACTCTCTCATAGTTTTGGTATGGTGGTGGGAGGAGTGGAGTGGAAAGCAACATGAGGGGGCTAGAAATCAAGGATCTAATGGTTGGACTAGAATGCCTTGATCTCAACACAAGTGTAGGTGGTTCTCTCTCGGAAGATGGATATGGGAAGCGTAGTTTCGTCTTGGTTGCTCTCTCTGAGAGTAGGTGGTGTGGGTGGGGTATATATAGCCATCACCAAAGATCAAGCTATTACACACATTTATGCACAACTTGGTGAGACCGAAAGTAAATCTCGGAGGCACTTATTAGTGTAAAAGATTCGAACGTTAGATGTTTCAGTGAGGCCGAATAAATCCACTCGGTGGCTCCAATATGTGATAACCTAAGCAGATTCCTCATCTCGGTAATTCTGATCGATTTCACTCGGTGATTCGAAAGTGAAGTCGATGGGTTACACAAATTGGCAGCTGCACTTCGGTGGGACCGAATGCCATCTTAGTGGAACCGAGTTTCTAGGGTTTAGGTTGTGGCTCTTCCTGGTCTATCTCGATGGGTCCGGGTGTACGTGTTTCGGTGGAACCGAGAATGGCTTTAGAGTTTTTGACACATTGGATTGTGAGAATGTGGTTGATTGCTTTGGAGCAATATCTTCAAGCACTTGAGAAAATGACTCATGATCATAAACTCATCCCCTTTTAATAGTATTGGCTTTCCTATGGACTCAATGTGATCTTTGATCACTTAACTAAAAATGTAGAGTCTTGGAGCATCTGTCAATGCTTGTCCTTTGTAGCTTGAGGGGTCACATATCCATCCATCTACATGCCTAGGTTGAACATTTCCTAAAATATACTTAAGGAAAACATTAGTCCAACAACATGTATGTATACATGAATTACCAAAACCATTGAAAGGATCGAGAAGAGGTGTCTAGAGGCGGAGGGGTGAATAGACTCTAAGCAAGAAAAGTTGCAGTTTTTAATTTCTTAAAGTTGAAGTGGAGTTTTGGCCCAAGTTTAACATTCACAATACATATCAAGCAAGCATGCAAAGAGTATATGAGCAGCGGAAAGTAAAACATGCAAATTGCAAGAATGTAAAGGGATGGGATTGGAGTGTGCAAACGCAATTTGGAGACATGGAGATTTTTGAGCCGTGGTTCCTATAGGTGGTGCTATCGTACATCCATGTTGATGGACACTTCAACCCATGAAGGGTAACGGTTGCGCGAGTCCATGGAGGGATCCACCCACGAAGGGTCCATGAAGAATCAACCTTGTCTATCCCACCATGGTCGTCGCCCACGAAGGACTTGCCTCGCTAGGGGTAGATCTTCACGAAGTAGGCAATCTCCTTGCCCGTACAAACTCCTTGGTTCAACTCCACAATCTTGTCGGAGGCTCCCAAGTGACACCTAGCCAATCTAGGAGACACCACTCTCTAAGAAGTAACAAATGGTGTGTTGATGATGAACTCCTTGCTCTTGTGCTTCAAATGATAGTCTCCCCAACACTCAACTCTCTCTCACAGGATTTGGATTTGGTGGAAAGAAGATTTGAGTGGAAAGCAACTTGGGGAAGGCTAGAGATCAAGATTTATGTGGTAGGAATGGAATATCTTGGTCTCAACACATGAGTAGGTGGTTCTTTCTCAGAAAATGAATGCTGGAAGTGTAGGCACGTTTTGATGGCTCTCTCCATGAATGAAGAGTGGCTGGAGGGGTATATATAGCCTCCACACAAAATCTAACCGTTACACACAACTTACCAAACTCGGTGGGACCGAATCGTGAAACTCGGTCGGACCGATTTAGGAATAATGTGACCGTTAGGATTTTCGGTGGGATCGACATGTCAACTCGGTGGGACCGATATGGTTAGGGTTAGGGCATAACGTAATCTCGGTGAGACCGATTACACAAACTCGGTGAGACCGATTTTGGTAATTGACACAAAGAGGGTTGGTCAGGCAAACTCGGTGGGACCGATTCGCTCATCTCGGTTAGACCGAAACGTTACGAAAGGGAACAGAGAGTTTGCATTGTAATCTTGGTAGGACCGATTACTCAAACTTGGCGAGACCGATTTTGGTAATGGATACACACAGAGAGATACAATCCCATCTCGGTGAGACCGAGATCCCTATCGGTGAGACCGAAAAGACTAGGGTTTGTGGCAGTAGCTATGACATCTGAACTCGGTGGCGCCGGATAGATGGTTTCGATGGGGCCGAGTTTGAATTTTGGTTTAGGTCATATGTGGATGTGAGAAAGTAGTTGAGGGCTTTGGAGCATATCACTAAGCACTTTGAGCAAGCAAGCCATTAAGCAACACCTCATCCCCTCTTGATAGTATTGACTTTTCCTATAGACTCAATGTGATCTTGGATCACTAAATGTAAAATGTAGAGTCTTGTGCTTTGAGTTTGAGCCAATCCTTTTGTCCTTGGCATCTTGAAGGGGTTCCACATCCTCTAGTCCATGCCACTCCATTGTTGAACTTATCTGAAACATACTAGGTAAAAGTATTAGTCCAACAAGAGATATGTTGACATAAATTACCAAAATCACCCAGGGAGCAGTTGTGCTTTCAACCACCAAGGGAGTAAATGTGCTTTCAGATGTGCATAAGATCTATATTAGCTTTGTGCTCTCTAGTTTATATAGAAGGAGAGACTGTAAGATGGTTTCTATGGTGTTATAATTGTTACCATTGACGGTTGCAAGAATTGTTCTATCTGGAGATCAAATGTGCTCATCTTATTGTCTTGAATACTCCATTATTAGATTTGTTTGCTTGAATCTATGCAATTCATGCTTACTTCTATCTATACTTGTTGCATTTGCATTCATCCTGGTGAGCATACCTCACACCTGGTGCACTAGGGAAAGCACAATGTTTGTTACCTAACGCTTTCTGCAGGTTTATATCTTTCCACTAGTGGTATCATGTTTGGATCATGCTCATTGCGTGTGTGTGCATTGTTGTGTGTTTATTCTAGTAGTATTCCTTGTTGTTTACCTAACACTAGGATACATCTTCGTGTTTGCGTACCTCAACTGTATGAGCTCTAGCAGTTGTGGTGTTTATGCTTTTGTTTATCATGCTTAGATTGTCTATCATAATATAGGGTGTATCACATAGTTGCACTTAGGAGAATCTTACTTATCCGCAAAGCATAATTTCAAAATAAGAAGTTAAAAGTTATAGCTGCCTATTCACACACACACACACACACACACACACACACACACACACACACACCCACCACCTCCACCTCCACCCCTAGTTGACCATCTTGATCCTTCAATGGGTTGGTCCCTCATGGTGTATGTGTGTGACCGTTGCACGGATCGTGTGGCTCTATTGTGTAGTGTGGTTCCCTGCCATGTTATGGTGCGTGACTGGTGATAGTTATGTATATGTGCTTTTCCTTCTGCCCTTTGCTAGTACAAGAGATGAAACAATATACTAGTCGTTAACACATATTGCGTGCATAGAATTGACTACTGATTGTTCCAAAAAAATGGAGTTTGATGGTTTCCGATGCTAAGCTTGGATGTGACACAAGGTAGTCGTACTAGAAGGTGTGACTCGATCGCCTCCTTTCCAAGGAGAGGTAATGCTTATGCATACTAGGTATTTTGGTTAGACACTTTTTAGCGTCCAAAAAGAAGATAGCTACATCTGAGTTAAACGTAGATATGGAAGTCTTCTTTCATTTAGGGTGGGTGTGACAATACCCTTATGCCATTAGAAATCGGTACAGCCGGTGCTCACACGGATGCATGACATATAGCTAGGGATAAATAGATTATAATGGATATTGTACATGAGTATAGTAAAAATAGAAAAGAAAAACAAAGAAAGTGCATGGTAACAACTAGTTCACAATAGTGTAGATAGTGATAATATATAGGCCGAGTTAACAAACTAATTTAGATTAGAAGTTGTTCAATCTGAAGAAAAAAATTCTCGGGCTATGTTTGAAGTTTTGAGTTGAAAATTTCCATAATTTAATATATTGCGCTCTTGCTATTTGATAGTCACCTGGAAAAAAATCGGTTTAGTCTTTTATTTATTTATTTTTATGTGTGTTTGTTTGTTTCTTTACCTTTCTTTTTAGTTGGTTTTTCATTTTCTTTATGTGTATGTGTGAATGTTGCGTGTGCG